>NC_052535.1:63641267-63945767 GCF_016699485.2 Gallus gallus | reverse complement strand
TTCCAGCTTAAGACTGTGTGTGATGACAAAAATAATCTTTGTACTCACCCCAGCCTTTGGTTTAGCTCCAGAAGTGGCTGCTGAACAAGATGATGTTTGATCAGGAGTATGGATGTTAGGAGACAAGCTTGTTTGAGAATGTCTTACATCTGCTCCAATTTCAGAACCAGATTCACCATCCTGGTAAAAGTTACAACTCTCTTTAGTATTATGTATATGAAATAAAAGTTTTTCTTTTAAATAATGTGTATATTTACGTAGAATCACTCAAACTTATCAGCTTAATTCCCCATATAACTGTAATTCCACCTATTCTTTTCTATCACTTACACATTATCTTGCTTTCCTATTCAATGTGGTAGTTTGCATTAACTGCTGTTATGAAATTATAAATCACCACTAACATCAAAGCTAAAGCTCTCCTTAACAGTAGAATGCAGGGTAAGAAAAATCAGACTTCTGCAGCCCTGAACTGACATTTTTCTCTGATGTTCAGCATTTCCTGTGTGCTCCCACCTTCTGTCTCCCACAGCACTGTAAGCTCAGTAAACATCTGTAAGCCATTACACAGCTGAAATGACATCATTGTGCAGCAGTTTATACAATTCAGAGGTACAGCTCCCTAGTTTTTGGACTCAGTAAGCACATATCAGCTACGTGTAAGAGCATTTTAACTAGAAATAACTTTTAATGACACTGGTTACATTCACTGGTTGCATTCCTCTTATTCTCAAAATAAATAAATAAATAAATAAAATAATGCTTTATTTTTGCGGGAGTAAAAAGAGGAGCATGTTTGATTTAGTGTACAGAATGAAGACGGGAGCTTGTATTGTTTGCAGATATGTTGCAACACTTACCTGGCACTGAGCTGGCCATGTCAAGGAACTTCCCTATACTGGCCAGATTATTAGCTGAGGTGCAGCCTGTGAATACAGTGCTTGCAAAAGAGCCTGAACTATTAACCCCAGCCAACACTGTGCAGATAAAGCCTCGGTTTCCTAATATCATTTTCCTAGAGTAGCTGAAATGAAGAGCAGAAACATCTCAGGGGCTCCTGAGCTGGAAATAAATGTTGATCCTTTGATTCATTAATTCCAGTTAAGCGCCTGCCAGAAGGAAGCTGCTAATTAGACAGATGCCTCTGCACCTTCTTCTGGTGGGCTTCTTTGCAGCCTGGAAACAGCCACCACCTCTGGCTGTCTTTTAGGCTTACCTACATGTATTGACCCATCTCCCTACTTTGTTGTATGAAATTACCTAAAATGCTGATATTCATTAGCAAGATGTGCTGTGTCATATTTGAGCTTTCCGCTTCCATCAATGCCCAAGGATGTGAATACATGGAAAACCAAAGGGAAGATTTTAACTATTAAAAGTGTATTTATGTGATATTCTATAAAAATGATTATTTTTATCTTCCAAAACCAGTCAAACCTAAATAAAGCTTTTTTCATCTATAGACCACTCACTAGACTATATTGCAATAACAAAGTCTGGCATTAATAGGAAAAACCTCTCATATTTTAGAAGAAAATATCATCAATAAAAACAAACAATCTGAATGTTAGCCTAGACATTTTGGGGCAGTATTTCTCAGGTTTCTTAAATTGAAAAACAGCTGCTACACATGTGGGTAAAATTAACAGGAAGCCTGCATGAGAACACCTTGGGTCAGTCATTTCAGGTTCTTCAAAGCTACATGTGTAAACATTTTTCAGGAAAAAAGAACACATCCATCACTTTTGTGTCCTGTATAGTCTCTTCTGTCTACTCTTAGCAAGGAATTTTATTTAAGACATTTAAATGCATCATTTATACAAAGAAAATAATTTAAAAAATTTAAATAATTTGTGCGATTTTGACCAGAATCTTATTTTAAATGATAGAGGATTTCATAAGTACCTTTCTGCCAAAAATTTCCAGGACTATCCAATGAGCAGAAAAGATAGACCTGTAGCTCATAATTACTTTCAAATCAAACAGTTTAATGTCAAGTGATACATAAACATGTGCTCAAAGACTGGGGGGGGGGATCCTGACTCTGTGTTGACTTGTCATTTATAATAAGTGATAAAAAGAGAGACAGACATTTTCTGAATATATGGTCCTTATTTTTCATCTGGGGAACCTTTGCAATGTTCTTTAATGAAAACATGCTAAAAGAAAATTTTGGATGCCACTACTGCTGCCTTCAAAACACATGTACAAAACAAACAAACAAAAAAAAAAACAACAAAACAAGACAAATTATTTACAAACACAGCTTTAGTTGCAAAACCAATAAGCTGATAAATGTGAGGAGTAAAATAATAGTTTTTTTTTTTTTTTTTTTTTTTTTAAAGATAAAGTTAGGAAAGATTTTACTTAGAAAAATAATAAAGATACCAGCTTACAGGTATATGCCTTCGTTTGTATGTTGGAGTGCTGGATGGGGAAGAACCCGCACTGAGGGCATTTTCAATATCTTGATCCAGCTGGTCCAGTTTCATAATTAACAGCACCATTGAATCTAGCCGTGATCGATCCCGTTCTTCTGTTATTTCCTAAGGAACAGAACATACAATTGCTAAATCTGAAATAGGTTTTTGTTGTTGTTGTTGTTGTTGTTTTGGTTATCATTTAATGCATTTTCATGTCAAATTAAGAAACAGTGCTTTTTGGTTTGTTTCAAGTAATAAATACTAACTTTTTTGGGGGTGGGGTGGGGGGGACTCCACTGTATTATAAATTCACTGAGAATTGGCTTACTGCTGGGAAAACAATATGATTTTTTTAATATATATTCAGCAAATAAATTTAACAGACGTGCACACAATACAAATCCACTGTTATTCCCTTAGTACATCTACTCTTTAAAGAGCTACTGATTCTAAACACTACTCCAAAAATTCACCCAAGTTAATTAATTTGATTATACAAATTTGAATGGTAAGGGTTAACCTATGACTGAAATGGGGGAGAAGGAAGTTAAAAGAAGCCATTCTACAGCTGAGGATAACTGAAAGTATTCCTTAAGGAGCTCATCAGCATAGCAGCGTTTCAGTTCTTGCTGTTCTCTGTCTTGGCTGGAAATGTTTGATACAGATGAGATACATTAACAGTATAATAAACACAGCATAGTAGGTACTCTGGAAAGAGAGAAGGTTGATGGGTGTTAAATGAGAGCCTTGAACATCCAGTTTATACAGTTTATTTCCCTGCACTCATTTACAGCAAATGGAGGCAAAGATGATTTTAAAAGAACAACTCAAAGCAAGATCTTCAATTAGATGAAGTAAATAATGCTCTCAAGAGCATATTACATCAAAGGCGGCTCCTCTTCTTGCTTTATATAGCATGCTATCACAAAAAAATTGGCCAGCTAGCAGGCTTCAAAGTCCAGGTATGTGAAAACCTCCATTGATACCTGTAGGGATTTCCACAATAGGAAATTACAAAATAGGAAGTTCCACTTACTTACTTGAAATAATATTTTTACAATTATTTTTTCCCCTCAAGAAAAGGAAAAAAAGATGTCATAATTGCTTCATTATTCCTAAGCAATAGGGAATGTAAATGTCCAGATGAGCCAGTTCTGATAGTCACCTGTTTTTCAGCCAAACATATTTCTCTGTTTAATTAGGACTCTGTTAGCAGTTTTATTATAGACTGTTTCAAAGATTTTGTTAAACATGAATTAAATGACCTCCGCTAGAATTAGAGGAACTGTAGGAATAAGATGTTCATATAAGATATAGTCTACAGAGTCTACACATGAAGACAGAGCTGACCAAAGGTTACTTAAAAAAAACCTCAGAAAAGCAGATACACAAATAAATCAAGTCCATAGTAGAGTTTTGTACAGTATTTGTAGCAAAATTCCCAAACAAAGGTGTCCGTATTTCATTTCACATTAAAGCATGATATTTTGGACTGGTTTGGTGAAAAAACTTATGAATTTGCAAGACCCCCTGATGAACCTAAATTGAGGTTAGAATGACTGTATAACAATATTACCTCAAAACAATGTTGCAATCAGTGACTTGGGTTAAGTTTCATTTTCAAAAGGAAAATAAGTGTCCCAAGCAATTCAAAATGATCTATTGAAACTTCATGCACCATCATTCTAACTCATCTAGCCCACTGCCCACAGGCCTCACACAATCCAGCCCTGCTCGTCCTGCAGCCACCCTCTGCCCCATGCCATTATGGCAGCAACTCTTCTCACTAAGTGGCCTGGCCTCAGGCGCACAGCCATTGCTCAGCAACTGCCAAACATTGAAGTGCTGTTAATGCTGATACGTTTTTTGGTATAGTTATGACTCCATTTTCAGTTGGTGTAAATGCATAACCCACGCATTTTCAAATGAAATTTATAGAGTTACGATCAGATAGTCTATCAAAAATCCAATTGTCTCCTTACTACACTTCTGTATACCCTCTCTTACTAGAGAAGGATATCCCTCACTTCACAGGCATGTCTTATTCATGTCACCCCCTCTTGGCAGTATGTACATCTGTGAATAATTATTGTCGATGATGAAACACAAGAAGAGTAAAATTTCATCAAAAATCGCCAAAAACATCTTCAGAGGTCACTGAGAACTGCAACCACTTCCATTGAATCAGGCCTTGTTTCACAAAAACAAGGTCAAATATCCCACTCAATGTCTGTTTTTGTTGCTCTCTTTTTAAACAACTTTTTAGGTTTTCATAATTTTATTTATATACATTAGGTATATTACATTTTTGATTTGCGGCTCAAGACAATTTATCTTCACTAAGTGCAGCCCAGGCAAGGCAAAAGTTTGGACACCCATTCTCTAACTGATTTTAATTGTTGTTCAAAGTCTGTAAAAGTAAGGTCAGTTAGTTCATCTAATCTGCATGATTTTAGAAAGCACAGCAGAGCAAGAGCCTGCTAGTGAAATGGACATGGCCTTCTTTATGCTTTGGGGTTACGTTCACCATTCCGGGTGATGTAGTAGCCAGTTTGCTCATGTTGCAAAGCATGCACAGCAAAGTCTTAATATAGAGGGAACTAGTGCTTCTGTTAACATGAGCCTCACACATAGTTCCCCAACATAATTTGGATATTTATTTCTATTAAGTTTACTGGGAAATATATCACAGCAAAAGCTAATCAGCATAGAATTCTTAACTGACTGGTAGAAAAAAACTGAAGTGAATTGCCCTAGCACTAAAAATGAGCGCTAGTTAATAGGTGGGATTGTTTCTTGTTTGTTTTGTTTTTCTGATTGGAGAGATAATAGGCATTTTACATAAAGAAAATAATAGACAAAACTGGAGTTTTCTTCAAGCAAATCATTAGACTTTTTTCTGGCAGACAAACTAGAAGCTTGTTTTTGTGTTAAAAACTGAAAATGCTGGAAAAGAATCTGTTGAAATGAAGTGGTGGCAAATATTGCTCAAAGTGGTATTCAAACGTGACACAACAGGCTGTTTCTGCAAGTAAACACTTCTTTAAGAAGACAGTAACATTATCAGTACAGTATTTAGCTATTTTGTTCAGTAGTCCTAGCAATGGTTTGTGGTCCTGACTGCTGCTGACATAAACCTTTTCATGAGAAGTTTTAAAATTTTAACTATATTTTTTGTTTTCATAGTTTACTAAATATCACAACAAAATCCTCTTTGGCCATGTCACTACTAAGTTGTATATAAGCCTAAAAGTTATACCAAAAATAACATATACAAATAAAAAGAGGCTAATCTTGAGTGGGACATTTAAAACAACACACTAAATAAACATAAGATTAATTTATGTATATAGATTTAACCTTCATATTCTTAAATAAATCTCCAACAGCTTTATAGTTTTCTATTTTGCATCTCTCTAGTGTGTATATTCTGAGATTATGAAAGTATGATCTGATCTGAAGCCAACTAGTTATTAGAAATTCATTTTTCATTTGAAAACACAGTATTTCCATTAAGTTCAGTCTCTCACATCTTCCTACACTGATAGCTAGTTACCTTCCAAACCAGAACACAAACATACAAATTACATTTATTGAATTACACAGAAATCCTGTCATTAGCATTATGAAGTCAGAACACAAGCATTCCTTGTTGAAGACAGCCTTTACAATCTTAATTCCTTTCTTTAGATATTGAGCAGTTCAGGAATGTATGATGAACATACAGGACTGGTCAAACTTGAGATGTTATTGGTTTAGCAATTTTATTCTCAACTTGTCTCCACACAATGAGGAGATATTTAGATCATAAACTGTAAAAAGCAGTAGTAATTCTGATTTGTATGGTCATCGCTGTGAGAAAGGAGTTGGTTGAATTTGAACATATTTATCTATTTAGAACAGAATGCATAGTATTCATCCCCAGAATTAAGAAATTACTCCTAAATTAATTATTAAAACTCCAAAGTTAAGATCATATTAAAAGAAATCCTGGTATTTTTACAAGGAAAGCAGTTCACAAACTCTGTTACTAGCATCAGCACACAATGCTAATTCAGTGAAAATATCTTGGGAAGCATGATTACCAATGAGATTCAGCCATGCTTTTAGACAGGTTTTTTTGTTTTGGTTTGGTTTTGGTTTTGTTTTTTTCCTATTTTAGAGTTTATATTCCCACTGAAAAGAATGATTTTTTTTCCTCCTATGTACTCCTATGTCTTCAAAAGCTTGTTTGTCTTTTTACCACCAAGTTTGCTTCTGCTTGCATTTGCAAACTGATATTGTTTAATAGCTGTCTCTACAGCACCAACACTCAGTCCAGAGAACTCCTGCCAAATTCTGATTATAAAGTTCTTTGTGCATAATATTCTGTTATTCATCTTGAATGTTTCATGGACAAAAAGCAAACACTGAACAAAGGCATTATTAATATTTTGTTTATAAAAATATGAAGTATCTGCTTTTTCATTATTTAAGACTGCAACTTTTATACCCATGTTACCAGTACCTTGTGATTTTAACCTACTCAGAAAGAAAAAAAAATCAGCCAAGTACTACTAACACTAATTAGCTATGGATTTATCTTGTAAGGGCAGGGCAAAGCAGCAACTGTATCACATCACACACATTTATCTTCCTGTTGTAGGCCCCTTTTCACACATACCTTTTTTCATACAGTAGATCTGAAGTTTACATTTGAAAAGAAGTGTGTTCACTTAAGTATAAAATCTATATTAATTTTCACAATATTTTTATGTACAGAACTAGTACATATTCTACTTTCTCTCAGTACACCCACATTCCCTTGTAAGGACTCATTTTTGAATGACTTGCTGGTTTCCTGACTAGAGCAGATGCCCCATTAGTGCTCACAGTTACCTGTGGCCTGGGAAGATAAAGATGACCTTCACCATGTAGTCCTGTCCCAGGACTACCAGGACTCTGCCTGTCCTTGCTCATTTCTTAGGACTTGTGTACAAAAATGCTCACAACTTCTTTGAAGAGGAAACCTTGGTTTTCAGAGGCGGTTCTACTGCAGCACTGGCAAGGTGATCTATGCATTTTAGATGTCATTAAATTACTGATTCTTGTTTTTCTTCGCTAAAAATGCCCTTTATGAAAAACTGAACATTAATAAATTGCCAATTTTATGCTGTGAAGGTTTTCAACTGAATTAAAAACAAGTACTAAGAATAATGCTGTTTTGGAATAGTGTTAATTTTTACTAGCAGATGTAGAAGTCAGATGTGCAATTTTAATCTTTCTACATTGCACTTTACAGGTCAGAAACCTTGGAAACAGCCTAAAAAAAAAGAATCTTCATCTAAATTTTAGAGTCACACTGTAAAATTCCATACTGGAGTCCTATTTTTCATCATATTGGAGAAGTGCTGCAAGTGGAAAATAATAAAACACAATGAAAAAATTTAAGCACTCCATTCCATTTTGACATAAGATACAAGGCCAAACACCAGGAAAGATCACAGTAAGGTTACTATTATAAATCATAATCTGAAAAAATATTTAGAATAGATTGAATATGGAACAAATAAAATAAGCATACACTGGTGTACACATGCACAGGTGTGCAGATATGCACATGTATGTGCTCATACATTCAAATGTCCACATACATTCACACGTATTGGGGAAAGTAAATTTTTTCTGATTCTGATTTCTGCTACACCTCTAGAATATGAACTTTTAAATTTCCACTGTACCTACAAAGATGTTTGCAGAAGTGAGAAATTCAGAGGTACTTGATTGCTATATGATCTAATAATTGTGATCTTCAGAACTGTATCCTGTAAAAGGAAGTTAATAAATAAAATAGCATTTGAAAGCCTACCTCTTTGAGACATATTCTTTTAATAAGTAATGGAGGCACTTTAACAAGTTACCCATCCCAGTGGTGGATGCTCTGTCCTGACATTCAAAATCAGGCTGGATGGGGCTCTGAGCAACCTAATCTAGCTGGAGGTGTCCTGGTTATTTGCAGGGGAATTGAACTAGATGACCTGTGGGAGATCCTTCCAATTGAATCAATTTTATGATTCTACACTTGCTATGGTTCCAGACAAAAATATATGGTTCCTTCCTGCAGCAATAGTGCTGTGCTATATGGGAAAGAGAAAAAAACACTGAAAAATTGTACAGAACATGTCTAAATCTACCCAAACTACCGAATCTCAGGAAAAAGGAGATTTCAGAACTAGAGTTTAGGTAAAACTTTTTCAATTCCCTAATTTTTCACAAGATCTTTCAAACCTACGTGCTCTTCATATATAAGGTCTCCTGAATTTCACCTGATTTCTGCTGTATAAACTTGCCATATTTCATATTCTAATATAACTTTATCTACCAAAAGCATTTGTCTCTAGAAACTTCCTTTTTACATGTTTTTGTCTAAACACATACTCAGTCTGCACTCTCTACTGACTCAGTTTGCACTCTCTACTGAGTCTGGCAGTTTTGATCATAGTTTTCCATGTTTCATGTCATCCAAGTAAGCCATCCAGCAAAGAAGTTATTTTAATAATGAAATTTAGCAATTCACTATTAACAAAATGGAAAGTCACTCAAAAGCCATGTGATAGAATAACCTGAGAAATTATTACGTAGCTTTGTTAACTCAGCAGGGACTACAGGCAGTAGTTACACATGAAGTGGATGCTCTTAAAACACAACAGCTCTGTATTGCACAACTCAAGCAGTGTCGCTCTCCAGCTAATGTCATACTACTGTGGGTAGATATCGGAATAGAAAATAGATGACTCAAGTTACTCAGACTGTTATTTCTACAGTAACATTATATCTATTCTCCCAAAATATCAATGCAAATAATAATTGGTGGAGCTAATTCAGGTAACCAACAGAAGCAAAATCAAAACTAAAACTAACAACTGCTTTCCAGTTTAACTAATACTTTATGCATAAGAATCTTGTAATACAGTTTCATAAACTACAGATGAAGGGTAAAATCCAGTTCTCTTTCTTCAGATTTAAACTTATTTACAGTAGCTGATCTGATGAAACTCCCAGTATTCATTTCTGCTTTAGGATCATTTCTGGATTATGCTTATGAAAATTGGCCAAAATATAATTCTGTAGAGGCACAGAGCACAACATGAACATAATCCATCTTCATTAGGTGGAAAAAAGTATAGTGAAAGCCAAATTATTAACTGCACTCTTTCCAACACAAACAAAATGGGTATTATTGTATGGGTTTTCTTTCCTTTATGGGTTGATAGCTGGACTAGATGATCTTAGCAGTCTTTTACAACCTCAATGATTCTTAGATTATATATTTTATAAATTGGTACTATACACATTCAACTTGGCTATAACTTACAAACTAAGGAAAAGGCAAGCTTTTACCTTTACTAGGTAAACTACTACTTTTACTAGGTAAACAAACTACTGTTTGATATGTCTTCAGCTTTTTGAATTATATTATGACAGCAACCTGAGCACTTATTATCAAATGGGAAAAAATATTGTGATTAAACAGAACCTCATGAGTAAATGATGACAGATTATGCATTTTTGATATTGCAAGAACACTTCATATGTGGTCATTTTGTGTGAAGTCAATAACAAAATATTTCAGTGAACAAGTTACTGTTTTACCATCATGAAATAAATCATTGAAAATCATACCACAAGACTAAGCAGTGATTTTATTTTAATTGTCAGAAATTAAAATGGAGTCACTGATTTATGAAATCTTGCTAGGATATGTACCTGTTGTTAGTATGTGTATTCCAAAAATAAATAAATAAATAAATAAATATAATAATTAAAAAAAACAAAAACAAAAAACCACCAGGAAATCTAAGTAAATTAATCACAAATCATGAATCTCTTTTACTTTATCTGCTACAATTTTTTTTTGTATACTTTTAAACTGGTATATCAGAATTATTATTGTCTGTATGAAAGTTTAAAAAGTGAAGATTTTCCTAAAACTTCAATTTCCATAGTATTATAAATTAATTTCTTCAGTTTGTCCTTTTCTCACAAACTATGAATTAAGATTAATTAACTCTTACAAATATTTCAAGGAAAAAGTGCAGAAGCGTACAGGATAAACTATCAATCTTTATAGATAAGATATTTCTTCATTAATATGAGTATGATTTCAGTGAATGAAAAAAAGCTGATTAAAACAAATGAACAAACACAACACAATCTCCTTTCTAACAATAGACAGAATGAATAAGGTATTATTTGTGTGTGTGGAGGGGAAGTTTCCATTCAGTTTACGCAGTCCTAGCAACATAACAGGTTGCAGAATATTTTCCATATTTACTTTTATTTCCTGAGCAAAATGCAGTAGAAGGTACTATAGAAGAAATGTGCTGTTATATAAAAAAGCAGTAACAAATTATCATATAAGAGGAGCAGGTTTAGCTAGTTACTTAATCTCATAAATTTTGCCATGAGGGCTTGCTTGAAGAAATCCAAGTTAACATTCTTTTTTTTTTTTTTTTTTTTTTTTTGGGGGGGGGGGGGGGAGATTATTATAAATATTTAACCGCTTCTGACTTTTATTTTAGTTTCTTGTTACTCATCCAAGTCCCTCGGGTCTATTTATGTATCTTTGTATACAGTCACATAAACATACACAAATGCACTTATGCATACTCTCTGATTTGCACAGCAAAGAAACTTCGTGCATTGATGATAAGTTTAAATCTGGAATTTATTTCTAAATATAGAAGGAAATAGTATAAATATTTACCTGGAGAGGCCATTAAAAACCATAGATTACATCAGCTTATTATATCAAATTTGCCAGAGAATTTTTATAACTTGAATGGTAAAACGTGGGAACATTCTGTAATAACCATTGAAATGAACCCAGTATTTATGGCATCTGAGTACCCTGTCATTTATTTAGAAATCTAAATAGAGACAGAAGAGTCCGCATTTATCATTCTCTTTTCTGTAATCTTTGTCATGTTAGCAATTTACATGGGGAATTCACTAGTCCTATCCACCAAACACAGTTTGCCATCCTTGTTTCTGGAGAAGACCACTAGGAGAGAAACAATTGAGGAAAACTAAGATAAGGTGTATCCAGCAACAAATACTTTCTTCCCCTGGATTCAGGAGCATGACTAGATTGTGGAGACCTCTGAAGGGCTTAGAAAGATAACAAGAAAGTTCAGAGCAGAGGGTAGAAAGACTGAGCTGAAGGAACCATTGTGGACATAACAGCTCAGCCTCTTGCACAGAAAGCTATATGGTGTAGACAGGTGTGTATTGACCACAATGACTCTTAGGGAGTTCAGGAAACCCTGTGTCTGAAAGGACACCCAGGAGCAAGGCACAGAAAGTGTGAAACTAAATGCATGAGATAGACTTTAAATGGACCACTAGATCTGCTGTGTTGCAGAACGGACCTTATTTATGCAACAGTATCACAGCATCACAGTGCAATCAAATCCTGTAAGCCACACAATATCCTATCTTCTTTCAGATGAAAAATAAAAATGTCTTAGATAATTAAAATTCTAATATATTAAAACAAGAATTTTAAGGATGCCAACTGACTGGGGTAATGTGATGTGGTATATTCTGCATGTGCTTTGAGGAGACCTGCTTACAGTCCTATTGCCAAGATGGGCAAAACCAAAGACATTATATATTTCTCCATCTGATTGCTATTTAGCAGCAGTACAGATCAGATACTAACACTTGCAGAAAAAAATGAGGGAACAAATTAGTACTCACTAGAGTGAGAAAAGTATTAAAAAAGTAAGGCATGAGTAAAAGACCATGTTCTTACTCATACTGTTATGGCAGATGTATCAGTAGAACAAAGTTCCAGAAGTTGTATCAGTCATGCTTTTCCAGTGCAGGAAATTCATGATGAATAGAGGAGGGAAGCTGAGAATTTAAACTCTTATCCAGTAAAACTGAATTTGTTTAGGAATACTGAACTTCAAAATATCACTCTTTCTTTTAGAGGCAATATGTTTTCTGCAACAAAAACAATGGAACAGATTCTCAGAATGCTACTTATGGTTGCACGTGACATGCAAGACAGAATTGATTTAATTGTTGGTATATAGAGAAAAACATTTATAAAATTGAATGACCTTTTAGCTACAGGGCTTAAGCAATGTGAAATCCCATAAAATCATTATAACAATGAAAGTATTTATTATGAGACATGTATCTGCCAGAATTGTCTCTTCCTACAATTAAGAACAATATTAAAAAAAAAAAAATTAAAGATTTGTGGTCAAAAACTATTTGAAAGCCCCAAAATTCAAAGATCTGCTTGTTCTTCTCTGATTTTGCCTTTCCACAGTGCTGCAAGACTGGTGCTTTACTGTAAATCCTTTTGTTCCACTTAGCTTTTCTATATTTTCCATCTGAAGAGTGATCCTATGTTGAACTATGTACACGCACTTGATCTTGATTCTAGCAATGAGATGGCTGTACCTTTCCATGGATCAGAGACTGTTCATCTCTTTCTTTTTTTTTTTTTATTTTGAAGTAATCTTTAAGAATTACTTTGAGTACCAAGACAAACTAATGGATTTTTACTATTAAATCCACTGCTAAACCTTGCAATAGTCAATGATATAAAATATTTTTTTGTTCTATATATTTCACTTCACATGATATTAATAACAGTTCAATATTTCAAGACTCAGATATATCAGTGTGTTAAGAACTAACGTATTAAGTACTTTTGTTCTGCTTGTAGCCAAGCTTAGTTTTATAAAACCGATATCTAAATGACAATCTGCTATGTGTCAAGGTTGTTTTAATTTTTTCCAAAATTCATTATTTTACTACAAGTTGCAGTTTCCCCATTTGTTCTCCCTGGCCATCCCTCACCTCATACCAGTACAAGTCTCCAGTAGTGAGCCAGCAGGGATCCAGCTGAACACAGCCCCTAGAAAATGGACAGTGCTGGGCAGGATCCATTTACTAGTGTGGATCCCTGTATCCTCATGCAGACTCAATGTCTGTGCTGGCCAAGGAAGCAGGAGAAAAAGCCATGTAGATCTACCTTTCTTTTTGCAACAACAGTCTGGATTTATGTTGGTGTAAAGTGGCCACATTACTATAACCTTATTTTTACAGGTTTTTCAAAGGCATTGTAGGATCTGTTTTTCTTCAGGACACCACTACAAAGAACTTAATGGAATCTAAACATTTCTAGGATAGCTGAGAGAGGGTCTGAAATAATGGAGTACTGTCAGAAAAGAGCAGTCAGCTGCTGTGCCCTACCCCTCAATGCACACATGCATCCTTCTTTAGTTTTGCCAATCTATACAGATAATGAAAAGCTAGAGATACTTTTTTTAATGTGCAAGGCTGTAAGAGAATATGATAGCATGAGAAAATCCATTGCTATTTTTTTTTTATACTCACTGAAAGGATTTTAAGTGTTTTGTTTCCTTGGACAAGATCTCATTCTTTCCCGTGTAGAAGTTGGACTGACATGATAACAATTACTTTCTTATTAAGTTACTTCTGCATAATAAAATTTGAACTAAGGGTAGCTCTGTGTCACAACCTGCTGCACATTTTTAAGAAATCTTATTGGTGATTGAAGAGTTGTAGATAAAAATCTTGATCTTTAAGACAGGTAAAATTTGTGAATAAAATAGAACAAAGTTAGAGTTCAGGTTTGGTTAATACCCAACACTTTTGAATATTCAGAACTTCAGCAAAACCATTTCAATGAAATGAATACAAAATCAGGTGTTGATTTCAGATTTAATGTCTTAACCTTATGAGATCCTCATCATATGTAAATCAAGCCCCTACACCATCACTGGGACCAAATATTTGGGGAGAGGAAACTTCATCAAAGGAATAGTTATTCCTTGTCAGCCATATCAAGAAATATTCTAGATGATTCTAGAAGACTTTATCTAGCATACTTTCTCTTAAAATTTGAGTTCTTAGAAAACAGTAATAAATAGCAGAGGTTTTGAAAAATTGCAGAATTAAGGGAAGCTGGGCCAACCACATTTTACAATTAATCACAGAATCACAAAAAGGCCTGGGTTGGAAGGGACCTCAAGGACCATGAATCTCCAACCCTCCTACCACAGGCAGGGCCACCAACCTCCTCAGTTAATACTAGACCAGGCTGCCCAGGGCCCCAGTTAAGATATCACCTGCATTAAATAGCCAAGTTGCTGCAGTCAAGTTTCTCTGAAATTCTACAGCAATTCCTTCTGCAGGGCTCCTAATTGAGTTAAAGCAACCTTAAAAAAAAAAAAGCCTTTGTTTATCTCAGACATCACTGAATAGCATCTGCCTTCTGCATACTGTAGTCTGAAATTCATCACAGCTAAACGTCTGATCATGTGGTAAGTGGTTGACTGGAATTTTGTAGAAGTCTGTGGTTCAGACAAGTTATTCAGCTTTTCTTTATACCATATTCAGCTATTTCATGTATGCCTTTGAAATATGTTTATGCACACTGGAATTATTCTAACTGTTAAATATTTCTTAATGGGGTTGATGTGTGGACAGTACATGGCATTGAAAACTTGCTGAGACACACACAGTGGTCTGTAAACCAGCCCCTAGGGTGGAGTGTCCATTCACATCAAAGGACACAAGCCATGTAACACAACCAGAAGACAAAGTTACTCTGAACAGTCTCATTCTTCTGCAACTAGGTTTATTTATTTATTTATTTATTTGACCCTTAGAAGTTTCTTAGATATTTCTCTGCCATCCACTTTAAGTACTTGTTTTTTCTCAGAACTTCTATCCAAAAATCCTAAAAAGCACACCCAAGGATGAAGCTCACAATGGCTGCTCAAGCAATATTCCATAAACATTTAAATGAATAAGTTCTGCCTACTTAGATTTAAATGTTTACTGTTTTTTCAACACTAAGTTTGGCTTCGCAATTCTAGTGATTATTTTTGTCTGGAGCCACCAACAAAATAGATTCCAAATGCACTAAATATTACACAATACTAAACATTACACGTTCATATACACTATTAATGAGCTAACAATAGAGAGTCACGAATTCATTAAAAAAAATAATGGAAAAGATCTTGAAATGACATGTTATCTGTCTGCCTCTCAACGACAGCACTGTCATACCTGACAGGTGGTTATCCAGCTCTTCTCACAAATCACCACAACTGCCCCCAAGCAAAAAAGGCTTTATTAGAGTGTTACCTTCCTCAGGACTAAAAAAAAAATAGTTCTAATGTAGATTCACAATATTTTTTAGCTTGAACTCATTAATTCTTATTTTTGCCAATTTTCACTCTTCATGACAGGTTTTTTTTTTTTTTTTTTTTTTCCCCTTGGAGATGGTGTGACATTCTCCCCAGTCTCTTGTTTATGCTGATTACTCACCTGCCACTCAGCAATGGCAAAAGCTGCTTCTCCCATTTCTTACTACTCTGACATCTCTCCTCAGTCTCTCTGGGACCCTCCTCCTGATAAGTAACTTGCGAAACTATCTGCCTTCTAGATAGGCTTCACCTGTAGTGAAAATTCACTACTAGGAATGGAAAGCACCAATATGCTCAAGGGCACAGTATTCAGGGCATCACTCTGTTGTTGCACATAAATGTCATTTGAAACCATTTCAAATACCTAGCACTTGTGAGGTGAAAAAATATTGGCAGCAGACTGAGATCTCCAGGCAAGAAGAAGTAGGTGAGAGGAATGCTTGTCAGGAACAGCTGAAATACAGCTAATCCCTCAGGCTGTGGGCATAGTAGGAAACAATGCCTTTGTAAAGGTGCATAGGAGCAGGACAAGGAGCAAGGGACTGAAGTTCAAGGAAGAGAAGATCAGGATGCACGTAAGGGAAAATCCTTTTCCCTAGGACAGGCTGGCAGTAAAGCAGGTCACCCAGAGATGCTACATGACCTCAGGTTTCAAGACCCTGATTCTGAGTGACCTTGTCCAACCTCAGATCTGGCCCTAGCTTGCACAGGAGGTTGGACTAGCGACTTCCTATGGTCCCTTCCAACCAATTACTAAGGCTGCCCCTACTTTTTCCATTACTGTGTGGCAACTAATTAAGATATTATCTACAAAAATCACTGGTAATGTAAGACTAAACAGAAAGTTTTGTTATTATTAGTGGATATAGCTAAACATCATGTTCAATTATTTACCTCTTTACTGTATTTCACTTATTGTTCATGCTGCTATTTGATATGTATTTCCACTGTTCTGTATAGCCTCCTATAAAATGCTTGCTAGTAATATCCCAGAATTGTGTCCACCCCCAAACTAATTACTATCTGTCATCTGATAACTATTCTTTTTTAGGAAGTAAGACAAATAGCTTTGAAATTAAATAGCCCTCTCTTTAGAAACACCTATAATTTACTGCAACTGAAGTGAAAATTCAGCTCCAATAGTATTCTACTGGGTATCATATGACCTATACCATGTCTGGCTCAAGACTTTTGTTCCACTTTATTCCTAAATTACATGCAAAGGTATTAGATGGAAAACCAGATCTAGATTTTATTCTTCTGTGGTGCTTATTTATCTACTTCAGATGTGCTTTTACAGTGAGACACTGAAGAAGTAAGCTGCTCAAAACATCTTTCTTACTATAAAGTGTGAAAACATAATGTTAAAAGAAAGGAAACTCCTTAGAAACACTGATGTGACTACTACACCAGTATCATTTCTGAATTTACAGTACATTTATCTAAAAAATACAGTCTGTGTTTATATTGAAAATCAAGACAGTAGTAAGCAGTAAATGAGCCAAAACCTGAGCCTCCTGATACCCAATGAGGAGGTAACAAGCAATGCATTAGCTGGACTTGAGCCCAGCTGGGCCAGACTTAATGGAAAGAGCTGCTGCTTTTGTTTCTCAGAGTTTCAGCTAGGCTGCAGCAGGTAACAATGTTAATGTAGAGCTCTGACAGTCAGGATCAAGAGGAAGGAAAAGCATGATGCTCTGTGCTGGTCTCAGCAGAAAGACAAGCTCCTTCCTCCCAGCTTAGCCTGTGGTGTAATTACATTTCTGCACATCTCTGTTTTGGGAAGCTGATGACTGATGGCTTTCCTTTGCAGTTGCTGTCTCCCAGGAAGAGGAGAGAAGAGCTTATCTCTCAGAAACAACTGATGCTGCTCAAATCAAGTTCAGTTGGTCAGTCACTGTTAACATATACATCCATAAAATGTCCAGGTAGACAGCAGCCAGGAACCTGGCAGTCTGAATCCAGGTGAAGTCTCAGTTTTAACTGAGTCTCAATGTATCTACATTGTAAATGTGATCATAGTGATGCATGTTATCCGGAGGGACCTGGACAGTCTTGAGAGGTGGGCCCATGCCAACCTCATTAAGTTCAACAAGGCCAAGTGCAAGGTTAGGGGTTGGATGGAGAATGGCTTGAAAGCAGCCCTGAGGAGAAGGACTTGGGAGTGTCAGTTGATGAAAGATTCAACATGAGCCAGCAACATGTGCTTGCAGCCCAGAAGGCTAGGCCTATCCTGGGTTGCATCAAGACAAGTGTGACCAGCACGACGAGGGAGGTGATTCTGCCCCTCTATCTGCTCTCATGAGACTCCACCTGGAGTACTGCATCCAGTTCTGGAGCCCCCAACACAAGAAGGACATGGAATTATTAGAGAAATTCCAGAAGAGGTTCACCAAGATGATTGGAGAGCTAGACCACCTCCCCTACAAGAACAGGCTGAGATAGCTGGGGCTTTTCAGAATGGAGAAGAGCAGGTTCCAAGGAGACTTAATAGCAGCCTTCCAGTACCTGAAAGGGGTCTACAGGAAAGCTGGGGAGGGACTTTTTAGAAGGGCATGTAGCAACAGGACAAGAGGAAATGGTTTTCAACTGGGAGAGGATAGATTTAGACTAGGTATTAGAAAGAAATTATTTACTGTGAGGGTGGTGAAACATTCCAACAGGTTGCCCAGCGAGGCTGTGAATGCTCCCTCCCTGGAAACAGCCAAGACCAGGCTGTATGGGGCTCTGAGCAACCTGGTGTAGAGGGAGGTGTCCCTGCCTATAGCAGGTGGATTGGAACTAGATGATCTTAAGGGTCCCTTCCAACCCAAACCATTATATGATTCTATGATATGTATATGATATATATGTATACACACATATATTCACACAGGGAAAATAACGGATTCGAATTTAATCTTAGTCCCACATGTGGCTCTACCAAATCTGTGGCTCTACTGAATGAGAGGTTTAAGTTAAGGAGTTCTCTCTAGGTGAAGGCAGAATAAAATATACAAAAATTACAGGTCCAAAAAAAAAAAAAAAAAAAAAAAAAGAAAAAGATGTTTTACGTAATGTTCAGCAAACTTGGATTGCATTCCTTGGGGTAAATACAATGTTACTCTTAAAAAAATTCTGAAAACATTTTAAATGATTTAATTGTAAAGTTTTAATTGCTTTTCTTTTTTTCCCCCTCACCTAAATACATACTTTTTTTTTGCCAGTAGACAAGATTTCATTACCTGAGCTATTTATTTACTCTCCTTTTTCTATACAAAGATGTTTGCATACGTAAAATACTCCTAAACTGACATAGTTATAATTTTCTCAGATTGTCTCCAATGGACAGTAGAACTGAGCCAATCTTTTCAATGATACCGCCCTATCTTGATGTAGAATTTATGTAAAAAATTAAAAAAAAAAAAAAAAAAAAGGAAATAGCTCAAATTTCCTAAGATTTGCTAGTCAATCAGGAGTAATTCAATCTCTGCAGCTCCCTTAAATTGCCCCCAGACAGTCCTCAGCGGCTAGCCCATCAGGTTCTGCAGGCAGGATGACATATAATCCATGCTAAGTATTTCTCATTCGATGAGAGATAGTAGGAGAGGCTGGAGGAGGGATCTATCTGATTAACATCTCGGGTTAATGAAGAGTCTCTTCTCATTCAATGGCAAATTAATACCAGGAAGCAGGGGCAAACCAACGAAGGCTTAAAAAATTGTAATGAAATGGTAGAAAACAGTGAGATTAGAAAAGCTCATTCAGGTAATATTTTTGGCAAACACAATAGTTATCTAATAACACCGAACCTAAGATCAGTAGTGGCCTCAAAATCTCGAGAACCAAGGAGCAAAAGGAGCTTGGAATAATCAGAGAGGAGCTACCAGTGTGTGAAGACAACTGCAAAACAAAAGAGAGAAGCCTGGGGACAATTAGCAGGACAGACTGTTTAGCATTGTCCACAGATGGGACGAGTGGACTTTACCGGGAAATAAACGTGGTCACTGGATGCACTGCATGAAAATTCTTTCCAGGTCCTATCAGCCTTATACAGACCTGCTGAATAAGTCAAAGCTGTAACACATCTGAAAGTTAGTTTCTGATTTAAGCTTCACTCAAAAGACTGAGTGGAATATCAGTAAATAGAGCTGTAGTAAGGGCTATAGTACAGTTGGTCTAGCAAACAGGATATTTAGCAAAATAGTTATAGACTGTTGCAGTACAACTTCAGTTCCAAATAATGAAAAAGTTACAGCAATCTTTAACAACAGAAGAACAGATTATAGTAAATTCTACATAGGTCACCCTGGAAGTAATGATCCTGTTTATTTCCATGGAAACTACAACACGTACAAAGAGCACAACAACACTATTGGAGCAAATTCCAAATTCTTAGCTACAAAATACTTTTTTTAATGCAGTCACCACCATTAGCTACACATTTTTGCCAGTGATGAACAAGAGCCTGAGTGCTGCTGTTGTAAAAACCTCCACCAGAACAGATGACCCACTGTCACTGTCACCACTGCTGAAATGCACCATCCACCACCTCACTGGGCTCACATCCACTGTTTGATGAACTTCTATGGAGACCAAGTGGGTGGATGTCAATGGTTGACGTTTTTTCCACATGAAGGAATTCAATGCCACACCTTTGCTTCATATACACTTCCATGTCAGATGCCATTTTGTCACACTATCCCTCTGCTGCCATCTGTTGCAAGGCAATAAAATGTAATGGAATATTGGTGAGAAGGTTCAACCTGGAAAAGCAGGAACCAGACAAAGGTCTGGTAGTGGGTTTCTGCCTGGTGATCTTGTTTACCCTCTAGGTGCATAACCTGCGGCAGCTGTGTTGCTGGAAGAGCCAGTAAACCTGACTGTGCCCCTCCTGATCATGGCCTAAACTGATGTCAAGAGCCCTACTCAGCAACTTCTGCCTGAATGTAGTACTACTCTGTTGTCAAGTTGTTTTGTGTCAAAGTGGTGTTGCACCAAGACAAAAACGTGGGACAGCATTCACAGATATTATTCTGTGGCTCTAGACTTAAGCAAAAGAAGCATAACCAACTCCTGTAGGACTCAGGGGGGGCCTTCCTTACTCTTCTGTGAAGCAGGCCACACATAGCCTGTATAGCAGCAGCAGCATGCACTGTAGTGATTAAGTAACAGTATGAGCAGAGACTAGGTGCCAGCAGAGTATAAATGCAGTGCAGAGATCACTATCAAGTGAGATCACCTCTCAGCTGGACTCAGACCCCCCACACCACACGCACTGACATCTGGACCCACCATCATACATCAGGTTGTATTACACTACCTAACAATACCTAGAGATCTCCCTTCTTGCCTGGAGATATTGGTTACGGCCCTCTCAAGGAATTTGGTCTAATACCATGCTTTGGGAGAATCAGCAGACTCCATTACCTGGCAATTCATGGAGTGTGGTATGTACTTTTGGAGTTCCCATGAGTTACATAATGGTTCTGTGGGGGTACATCACATTCTGCATGCTCCTTTCCCCTTTAGTAAGTTATTTGTTGTATGCTTTGCCAAGACCATTTGCTTTTTAGTGTCTGTTCAGAATTGTTACCTGTTGAGCATTTGCTGAGATTGTAATTGCTTAAGGACATTGTTTTAAATAAATGTATAGTTAACCACCTAACCTATGGTCACTGAAGTGTGTTAACTGAACACTAAGCAACACCACTGACTTTAACACAGGGAATGGTACACAATAGAAAATCTGTGCAACTGCTGACCATGGTGCATGACAGGCCTGTGTTAGGTATCATTCAATAACAATGATGGTGCTGTAGAAATTCAGTGCATTTAGAGAGTAGTGCTAACAGAAATTGGTGAAACTTGTGATTCTTGGGTTTATCAGTAAGATTAAGGATTGTGCCTTCTTACCACTTGATTATATCAAGAGTCTGATACCCTAATTTAATTTATGAGATTGGAGTATAAAGCGAAATCCCAGAAATCAGCTTGACCTAATTTTCACAAATCCTCACTTTTGTTTAGGAAGCATTTTCAGTAGTTCAAGCTTTCAAGTTAATAGAGTAAAATAATTAACTTTCCCTTTGGTGTTACTGAATCTCCAAATACTGCGTGATAAATTAAGACTGGTGGAATTCATCAGTTAAGAAGCAAGATGGTAGGTACCAAGACATTGTTCTGCATAAATATAGAGTTGTGGAATGGTTTGGGCGGGGAGGGACTGAAAGACTTTCTAGTTCCACCCCATCCTGTCATGGACAGGGACACCTTCCACTAGATCAGGTTGCTCAAAGCCCCATCCAAGCTGGCCTTGAACAATTCCAGGGATCGGGCAGCCACAACTTCTCTGGGCAACCTGTTCCAGGGCCTCATTGTCTTCACAACAGTTTCTTTATAATGTCTAACCTAAATCTACCTTTTAGTTTAAAGCCATTATCACTCCTTGTCCTATTGCCACATTTCCTGATAAAGAGTCCTTCCTCATCTTTCTTGTACGCCCCCTCATATAGACAACACTTATTTATAGGGCTGGAAGAAAAAAAAGAAAAAAAAAAAGGCAAAAACATCAAGATTCAGTGAGTGCTGGTAAAGTGGATAACCAATGAATGATTAAGAATTAGAAAGGGATAGAAAACAGACTGTATGCATTAAAGTTTCCCATGCAGATGTCTGCATATTTCAGTTTATCTGGATTCCAGTAAAGCACAATTTAAATGCTAAATCTTTTAAGCAAAATGTTATTCATATAAATAAATAAATCTTAAATTCTAGTTTTTCTTTTGTATGGAAATGTCTAACCAGCCTAAGTTTTTCAGTGTCTTAAGACGCATAAGTACATGCCATTATAATTATCAACCTTTTTTCTTCTTGTAATAGTAATAATAACAACAATAATAATATTAATGTTTGCACACTTTTATTTCATCTGGACTGCCTCCACATTTTCCAGCTGGGCAGGCTTCTTTTCCAGGTGACTCATTCCCCTTTGCGACTATGCAGTACATATCCTATGGTATGTTACTAAGAATCATTTGCTTACATGTACAGAAAAGAAGCTTAATTAATCATGAAACAATGATGTAGTAACAATAGCATGTCTTCAAGCAAAAGGAATAAAACCACCAAAGAATTGAGTAAAAATGTTTCGTTCAACATCTGCTGCAAATGGAAGCATTAGTATATTTTTTACCCTTAAATTTCACTTTCATAAATTAATTATCCTTTGCTTTTCAGGATTAAAATCTGACTAGTTTCACTATGATTCATGCTTCAGAAATTATTCATCTTGGAAGATGCACCCAGTGCAACACAGTGACTTTTGGTAATGGAATATTTCTTGAAAATATCTTTTTTTTTTTTCCAGACATAAGTGTATGTATACATACACCCCATACTTAAAAATGTTGCCTTGTTCTCATGCAGCACAGTGTGAGCAGTATGAGTTATTAGCTGAAAATCCAGCCACCAAGCTTCTAAAACTCAGGTTATTTATTTGTGCAAAAACACATTAGATAAACAAAAACAGTACTGTAAACACAGTACATTCAGGAGAATACAATCTTTGGGAAAATAATGCCTGTTGAATTTATTTATTAACAACTGTGTAAGGCAGTAGCGTAACATGCTTCTATGCTTGTTATTTCTAGGCACCTTCTAAGAAAAACAACAGCCATTCTCTCCAGTTAATAGGCAAAGATGGCAAATCAATTAACACATTATTGATTGAAGCTATACTATGTTCTTTAAAAATAACAGTTTATCTTCTCTATGATGAAACAGTAATAACAGTAGACTTTTCTCTTTATGTCCTAGAATAACCATACAACTATATAATTACTTAAATACATAAGGAAGGGAATAAGATGTTTTTCTACACTTTTAAAAAACCTTTAGATGTTGGTTTTCCTAATATCAAAATGAATAAACACTGTCACCACATCTTGTGACATGTGGTGTCTAAGCCTAAACCATCTTTAAAGGTCGGCATAGCTTTTGCATGAAATATGTCTGCAGAGGAAAAAAAATGCTTGAGGAGGGAGAATGAGACTTTTGGAATAGTTAACTACAGAGCAGCTGGCACAGATTAGCCTATGTCCTCATACAATCAAAATGTTTCTATTAGAGAACTTGAGATAACTAGCTTGAGAGCATTTAAGTGTACTCTAGTATTTTTTTCAATTTAATCAAGCATTATCTCTTGATATATGACTGCATTATCCCCATAGAATTGAAGAATTACCAAGCCTACACAATTACATACATGTATTTAATATCAGGTCGTTGGGCTTGATTTTTAATCAGAGGTGTATGCCTACTTCTATTGGTTTAATAGAAGACACATCATGATGGAATCAGGAAAGAAAGTAACATCATATGAAAGCTTTAGCTACTGCTTAATGGGTGAGCCCAGAAGCATGAAACTACAGCCTCAAGCGAAGAATGTGGGGAAAAAACCCAATCCAGTCTATAGCCAGTGCCAAGGAAAGCTGCAGTGAATTTATTGTCAGCACAAGCTGTCCTTCCCGAGGAAGGGCAGCACTAAGAACACTTCAGAATTGAAGAGCATTTGGGCGTGTTGTAGCAAGCAGTGCTGGGTCTGAAGAATAGGACATTTGAAATCTCAGTCTTTCTTACAGTGTTGAAATTTAGTGTAAAAAATGAACATTACTGATATCAAACATCTCTTTCTATGTGTGGAAGAAAGAGAAATGCATAGCTGTTCTAAAAATTTTCTGTAAAATATTTATAAATTCTAGTCCCACTGTTATTTGATTTGAATCCTGCTTCCTCTGACTCATCAATGGGACACCGAAATACCAATACGTCTACTTCACTAAGTGTATTTATTAACAAGAGTAAAATACCATTTGGCTCTTTTTCATTAAAAAAAAAAAGTTAATATAGTTTATCATCAGGCCTAGATTACTAGATGACTGCAGATGAAATCTGAGGCCTTTTTAAGTAGCTAGGAATTTTCTAGCCACAGAACTAGGAGTTCAGCAAACGGATTGCACTCTGTCTGCTATGTATATTATCCATGGCAAGCATGCCCAGGAGAGGCTTTTTCATTCTGAGAATTTCTGTTTTTCCAGGGCTCGTTTTCCCATTCTAAAGGAATGTTTCTGACTCCACAGCCACTAGAGATGTTTATGCCTAGGAAGATAAATGCCTCTAAATAGGAGGTTCTGTTCAATCATCATATAGGTACTTACATGCCCTCAGAAATTGCTGAACTTTTAGGCAATTCCTGAAAAGAGACTGATAAAGACAAGAGAAATATTTACGTATGGAGAAGAATGACAGATAAAGGCACTGGGAAAAGTGTCATGAATTTTCCTCAAACTGCTGATTGGAGACTTCAGGAAGCATGTAGTAATGAGCAAGAGCACACCTAAAAGTTGCTTTGCGTGGGGATGTGCAAGCATCAAGAATTCATCTAAATACAATTTGATGCACAGCAGCTGCAAAAACAAACAAACAAAAACCCCAAACCCAACAAAACAACAACAAACAAACAGATAACGATAGGCAGGATGCTTCTCCCAAGGCCAAAGCAGGACTTGAAGCTAAGCAACAGTGCAGGTCACAGGACTAAGCTCCCTTTCTGTTTTTAACTCCACTTCTCTGATACATCCCTGGAGTGTTAACATTTGGAAGTGTATTGAATGCTCTGGTTAATGGGGTAATGACCATGTTTGCTATGATTGTGTCTGCTGGGGCATGTTTCATTGCTGGTTCTCATGTTTCAGGCTGAATTCTGACAGCATAATCAAACTGGAAAAAATGTAAATCAGAGTGATTGTGGTATTTGTTGAATGCACACACTGTCTTGCTGCATTTAACAAGAGGATTTATTTATTTATTTTAAATGTTCCATTCCCAACTCCCTTCATCTCCAGAGATTTCCAAAGTAGCTCTTTGTAGCTTTATGTTTATCATAATTTCTTCTTCTTTTCCTCTCTGAGACAGGAAGCTGAGGGTTTTGACCTCATCTGGATCTTTCCCAGTGTCAGGAGGTGGTCTGTTCAAAAAGATTCCACAACACTGATCTCTTCCTGATTTATCAGATAGCTAGGTCAATTAATAAGGTCTCTACTGTTTTTTCCACAGCTGTAAAACAACCAATGGACTCCTTTGAGAGTTAATTATCAAAGCTTTTGAATTTCTCTTTCAAGGAACAAGCAGTATCTTTCCAGTTAGTAAATTCCACTGCAGCATTAACTAAGCAAAGATTGTCTAATTGTAGGAGCCCTGGCTCACATAAAGCAGTTCATGTAAGTTAATGTTGGAGACCTGTTTCTTGCTTATCATTTTCTCTGTCGTACTACCAGCATATTTTCTCATAGTCGCTAAACCCTCTCTATATAAGAGGATGATAGGTCAATTGTTACACACAAACAGCCCAGCACGTGACAAAGAATAGCGTTCTTCTGTATAACTTCTTTGGGCATGGATAGAGAGGGTATAGTAGTAAGTGATAGATAAATGGGCAACATTCCTGATTTGTCATTTTCTCTGTTTGTATCATCCCTGTCAACATACCCAACCTTTTCACTACTGTTGCGTCCCCATTGGACTGCCCATAACTTGTCCCAGGTAAGGCAGATTTCATAGTAGATACAACTCAGCAAAAATGCGTCATTGCTAGTGAAAAAACATCTTTTCTGGCATTCAGTGAAATCAAAGAAATGTGTGTGGCTCTGGTGACTACCTTGCAAAAAATCCCCAGATACTTTTTCTACTGTCTTTCTTTCTCTTAGATGTCTTAGATTCAGTAGATTATGTTATTAAAACTAGGATATTCCTTTTGTAAGTTTTTTATTTAATAGGATTCTATTAGTTACTGAAAATATGCATAATGAAATGCTCATTTTGCCTGCAAGTCGAGGAACTCCCCAGCTGTAATACCAGTTCTGCCTTTGACTCAGAACAAATCACTTCTCTGTTTTGATTTATTCACGCTTGCTCTGATGTTGCTATCATTAATTCTTCTCACAATGTGCTAAGTTTAAGTTAGAAACTCTAAACAATAACTCAACAAGGCAAGATTTTTACTGTAAATTATGCAATAAATAGTATATACTGTTTTTTAACAGAAGGCTTCAATAATGTATGTTTCTAGAAATTCTCATACTGCCTTTTAAAGCACAAAAAATACACAGATGGAGATCATTTCTAGAGGACAAACTGAACTAGAACAAATGAATGCTTATCTTATTTCCCTATGGAGCATGCAAAGTGATATAATCACAAAGCAACTGTTCCACACTCTGCCAAAAATTATCAAAACTACTGCCATGTAATACATCTGCACACAACACGAAGACTCCCAGAGAAAGGTAGAAGACTTTATGCTTTGGTCATGGTAGAGAAGAAAAATCGGACTATTTCTCATGGAGTAATGGGAACCATTCACGCACACAATGACCAACAATGTAACGAAGTAGATGCCACGCATTCCTCCCTACATGGAGCTTCCTTGTGCATTACAGTCAACCTTTTCTGTGCTTGCTGGTATAATGATCTGGGTGTAAATCTATGGCAGTGTTAAAGAAAAGAGAGCACCCAAGCTCAAATCCAAAATATTCACTATAAATTATACTTACTATTACACGATTCTATGCACAGATGTTTTTTTCCCGTATCTGTATAGAATTATATTTCAAACTGAATCCAACCACTGTATACCATTGAGTCAAATGTTTGAGTTCACAATAAACAGAAGAGTTTTTAAATAAACTGTAGAGAAACACTTACTTTGCATTTTTTATACCAAATGTAAATTGAAAGCCTAGGGATGACCATGAGAGAGTAATAATCTCTAGCTGCTGAATTTCTCATTTGTCTTGAAAATCCTGGGATAATACCAGAGGAAAAACCATCTCTATTTTCATCCCCCTTAATACTTGGTGTTTAATAATTCATAAGCTTTTTTTTTTTTTTTTTTTTTTTTTAAATAAAGTGTGTTCCAAGAGCATCAGGGAACAAATTAGCTACTTATGTTTCCCTTGTACAACCAAACCTCACCTTTGTAGCACACAATTCTTTCCTTACCAAGGACTGGAGCTAGTATTAATGGCAATGGGGGGGGGGGGGATATTAACTACTTTACTACAGGGTCCTACTACCTGAGGCCAACAGAATAGTAATAGACAAACAAATAGTTTCCTTCTGCTACAGGCAGTAATTAAGAAAGTGAAAGAAAGCTAATTATTGCAGAGACAAAAAATCCTAGTATAAAAGACATAGCCTCACTTTATTTTCATTTCAGACACACATTAATAGTAGTCTTTATGCTATGTAATATTTGTTACTTCTTTCATCACTTCTTCAGACTGCAGTATGATTATGCTTGCATTGTGCCTCCTGTCTAGATCTCCACCATATGCAGTTTAGTTTTCAAAAGTTTTAAGTTGAAGTGGAATAGGACACTGACTTGTAATGCTCTGGGAAACACACACCAGAAGGATGCATTCACAGAGAGCTGAACAGCTGGCCAACAGAATGAGCAAATTACCACAAAACCATTGGGAATTAGTGAGAAAACTAGAAAGCACAAGTATGGGAGGAAAATATTCTTCCCTAATTTTACATTTCGATGTACATACAGTCTGATGTATCTCAGGCAGCTGAAACAAACAAACAACAACAAAAAAAGAACAGTCTAAAAATTTCAAGAGACTAAGTTTGCTTAGGAGCTAAATTTTGACCTATAAGACAGGAACCTGTATTTTCCTACCAGGGAAGATTTATCAAATACACCTAACAGGAAACTGCAGCATCCTGACTTCTTTTAAAAAATCTGTCTTTAGATTTGTTGGTAGTTAACTTTGTCCAGTCATAACAGTTACACGTCTTGCAGTCAGTTTTGCCAGGGTTAGAGGACAGTTTGGAAAGCCTTTCTGTGTCCTCACATTGCAAATGATTGAGCTGTACAATGCTATGACCTGTGCTGAGAATGGAGCAGAGCTTTCAGATTTCCTTCTTTCAAGCCACATCTCTTGAAGTGTGCAGACAAATCTGCTTCTTTTTGAAGCACTTCATTACAATCTATCAATTCAGCCATGAAGTTAAAGGAAGATGGAGTGTGGACCACCAAAAAGAATCTAGTTTGCATGCTTTGTCTCTGCTCCACAATATCACTTTTCACCCTTTTAATTAAATTATTATTTTTAAATTTTATTAAATTTTAATTTTATTAAATTAATCAGCAAACTCACTTCAAAAACAAACAAACAAACACAAAAAAACCCACACTCCTTGCCTAATGTAAAATGCTACAATAGATATGTATCTTAACCCACCAGCACAAACCTTGCAGAAAACAATGGAAAAAAATTCTGCTTCTCTGGGAATTACAAATCACGCTTCAAGATTGTAGCGCTGTTGCATGATGAGAGTATAGATTTTCATTTCCTCATTTTGGTATGGTAGATTACTTATCAGCAACAAGAAAGAACACAGAATGGCTTACAATTCACACATGTACATTTTCAAAATTGTATCATGAATTTGCTTGTATATAACATACCTTACCATGTGTAGACAAACAGAAATGTTATACAAACATCCAAAAATAGAATGCAGTTTAAAATACAGATAAAAACTGTCAGATTATAGGGCTCCACAATACATGTCATGAAAGCAATGTCACATCTCATACACTTTTACTAGTTCAAAGACTCAGAATAATGAGAGCAAAAGCATCTGTCATGGACCAGTACAGCATAAGCCCCTTCAGCCAGACATAATGAGCACTAGGGAAGGTAAAAATAGATAAGGGAGAAAAAAGTGTGCTAATAATAAGAATGGCAGATAGTTTATTCTTTAGCAAATCAGCATGCTAGACTTCAAAGTGGAAGGTTTGACATCTGCCTTTCACACCAAGCTTGTTCCTCACATGTATTATTTCAGCAGATGGGATCAAAGAAGGCACCTGAGCCATAAATAAGAATCTATCACTGTGGTTCTTGTGGATCCTCTGTGTGCATGAAAGCAAAAGTAAAGTGTAGCCACAAGAATACACAAAAGGGAAAAAACAACAACAAAAAACCAACC
Organism: Gallus gallus; assembly: GCF_016699485.2. Taxonomy (NCBI): domain Eukaryota; kingdom Metazoa; phylum Chordata; class Aves; order Galliformes; family Phasianidae; genus Gallus; species Gallus gallus. Next base: position 63,916,057 of record NC_052535.1, on the reverse strand, counting down.
TCAACAAAATAAAAACCGAGGAACTGCAAACAAGAGCAGCACTTACCTACTCTGACACTCTGAATAACTTCCTCTTTTTTCTCTAACAGGAATACCTTGTGTTGTTTTCTGACCTGTGTATTAATGTGATTACTTAAAAGCGATATGCTGATTTAAAAACAGACAGGTTTCTTCCCATTTTAAAGGATGGGTTACTTCTGACTTCATTAATTATTTTTGTTTTAATGTTTTCTTTCTCCTCCTATAGTTGCAGAGCTATGAAATTAAGGAAGTGCCTATGTACTCAAGTGAAAACAATTCATTTCACAAATGACTTTTTTTTTTAATATTAGAACTCAGTTTTGTAACTGATTAAAGTAGCTGTAACAGTAATTAAAACAAGAACATACTTTCAGCTACTGGCTCTGTAAAATCCTCCTTTCCCACCTTCAAGTGCCATGTTTCAGCAACAGTTAGGTGACATCATGAGAGGTCACAAGCAGAAGCTCAGAGTCTGACAGATTGGTTATAATTGTGTTATCCCATTTTGGTCAAAACAAAATTTTCGTAAGTTTTTAAAACAGCACCCTCAAAAGCAGAGGTTTATCGAAAGCATAGAGTTGGAAAATTTGTTTCTATTTCCGTTGTGTATCTGGTAAGACGGAAAATTTTTCCCAGTCTACACAGATGGTAAATAAATTTCTGCTACATGAGGCAGTTCCTGGAATAAAGAAATTTTCTCAAAATAAGTGCCTTTTTTTTTTTTATTTTGTTTTTTTTTTTTTCCTAAAGTTAAGGTTTATTTTTAACTTTCCCAGGGACATGTTGAGAGAGCTGCAGAAGTGTCCTTTCACCTTCAGAATTCTGGTCTAAATCCAGAAATAGCCTCTAACACTGCTCACAGCATAGCTGAGTTTTCTTTACACTTTAAAAGATGTTTCAAAGCAAAGATCAAAGCTCCACAGTTACACTTTGCTGCTGGTAAACATTCCTGCTGAATGTCACAGTTAGAAAATAAAAAACATCTCTTTAAATCCTGAGACAATCATCAATGACTAACTCTGCTGACATTTAAGCTGTCATTATTATGCTCCATGAGGCAGTGCTGATGCTTCACAGAGGATAGGATTTCTTTGTCATTTTCTCAGGGTTCAAGATGTTAGAAAGTGAAATGGAAGGGACTAGGAGAGGAAGCCCAGAACCAGGGACCAAGTCACTGTATGCTACACCAGCTGACCAAGTTATGAAAGTTATTTTATATATACACATACATACACGCACACGTGTATTTTGTCAGATAGTCTTTTAAAAGGATTTGAGCAGAGGTTTTACCCAACTACAGAAATGAGGGCTGGGTAATGGGACTATGAATCTTACTCTTGGTGTTTAGAACAGAACTCTCTTGTCACAACAAGGTTTAGTACAAGTCATGGAAACCTCTCATCCTTTTTCCAACAACTTCATATTCCCTTCCTAACCCGTTCATTGAGTGTATGGCTCTGTGTGGCTGCTGCATTAAGCCTGAAATGAAATCTTATGAAATGATGATACGCACAAGCAGAAAAATGTACAGCACTCTTAAGTCACTGAGTGATCTTTCCCTTACATACGCATGAGAAGAAATAAATATAAGAAGTTTAATGCTGCCACACTGAGCTTAATGTAAGAAATAAGGAAAACATAATCACATAGTTTCTGGAAAGGCAGGAGTAAAGGGGAAGAATTAGTAATTTTTAACAAGCTCACAAAAAGAATACATATAAGATGAAGATGAAATTTTTTTGTCTGAGGGCGTGGCTGACACTAAACTAGAGAAAAAGAAAAGACATTCTAATCTGAGGTTTCTGGTCCCAAGAGGGCAGAATTCAGGAATATAAGCTTTTCTTCTGAATTGGATTAAAGCTGCTTCTTCCCCAGTTGTAACTATTCATAGGCTTTCGTCTGCAAATGTGCAATTGATTCATGTAAAACACACACTGCAAAAGAACCTACAGTAAGCAATGCAATATGATTTTTCCAAAAGCTTAATAGAATGTTTGGGAAATATGCTAAATTACAAGTCCTGCTGAATATCATCCAGAAGAATGTTAATCAAGGAACAGCTATAGAGGAATGTCTCCCAAAATTGTCCTTGAATTTTACCATCAGTAGTGAGGAATGCTTGGAAACAGTTCATTTAGGAGTTGTTTCTGTCAGCTGAGAAAACTTTGTGCGATTTAGGGTTGAATAATCACTCTGTGGAAAATAAACAGATTTTCACCAATTTATTTTCCAGTTTTCTCCCACTTATGCGACAGTCGCTCAATATTTCTGTCCTGTTTGTCCTATATCATTCTCTTATCTACTTCCTTGCTGTTTTACCTCCTATGTAAGTGTAAAGCCTAAACAGGGTACTGCTCATCTACCACATCAAATTATCATCTAGCAAATAGGAGAGAATTTTTGTAAATAGATGAGTTTACAGGGCAGGAATAAATTCAGTGGATGTAGTGAAGTTTTATGGAAGGATATAGTCACTACTGTATTTCCATGAGACAAATATAGCTCAGCACTTATCAGAATAAAGGAGAGTATTTCAGAAAATCTGGATGTAGGAAAGTAGCATAGTTTATGATCCCAAATTTTTGCTTGTGGTCACACTTTTTCACTTTCAGCACAGTGAAAGACAACAGCTTTTAACATATTTTGAAACAAAAATTTTGTGCTTCACAAGCCATAAGCTTTAACATCACTGAATTTTTTCATGTATTTCTTCTCTTCATTCCAAATAGCCATGAATCACATTTCAATGATTATCAGTGCGTGTAAACCCTTTTTTTTTTTTTTAATAACAAAAATAACACCCAAGATATGAAACTCTGTAGTACAAGAACAGAATCAGCTTCTTAAAAGTTATTTTTGTTGCTGTTATTAGTGGATACATTGAGATAGATATTTTAGGTTAAAGAAAAACTACCCAAATGAGTAAGACACTCAAGATATCCAGATAACAACCTTTGTTTAATTGAATCTGTTTTGTACAAAAATGTTTGGGAAGGAGGCAGGAAAGGATAAATAGGTTTCCACATAACAAATGTTTTACATATTGCATTTGCTATTTTAAGTCTTACTTGGGGTGATACTGCAAAAACAATATGAAACTCAAGATAGGAAAGTTATTACTGTAATACGGCACATTTTCAAAGGACATCCTCAGGTTACAGAAAGCCAATTTTTCATTAACAGAACATGCATAAGCCAAATTCCTTGTATTCTACTATTGTAGAAGCGTGAGACATCAGCTAATAACAGACTTATGAAGAAGACTAAGGATCTGGTTTACATTTGTCATACATTTACCCCAGCACACGCACATGCATACATACAGACAGTCGCACTGTTGCTCAGATTTTTTTCCTCGAGGAAAGAATATCCTTCTAAATTTGAATTCATAACCATTTTAGGCCATATCCTCTGGAGCTTGGAATGCCTTTTTGGCAGCAGAAGCAGTATTATTTCATTTTGCAAAGCAATGCTCAATACACGCTATCTGTGACATAGACTGTCTCGTCACCACAAACTTCTTACATTGCCATTGTGAGAGAGAGAGCTGCACAAGGACATGAGCATGAGCAACATATTTTTAGGTAGCTTTCAACGAGTACTACCATGTTGGGAAGTAAGCATAAGAAAAGCTGCAAAAAAAACATTTTGCAGATTGCTCCCACCCTGCTACAGTTTAGCCCTTTTGGGGCTCAATTACTTTCTATACTTTTCATTATTGGAATTGGTCAGATACCTGTGGACTTACCCACCACTGTACTACTATGAACAAACACTCCTTGAAAGCAATGGTAAAACTGTTACTACTGCAAAGTCTTAGCCACAGAAATGCAGTGCATTTACTATTCTTATGCCATTTTAGGAAGTCAGTCATGGGTCTACTTACCATGACCTAGAAATAACAATTTATAGACTACAAACAGCAAAAAAATTGTCCTTTACCAATTAGAACTTCTTAAAGATTTGTTTTAAAAGCAACCAAAAATGTTTTACAAGTTTCATTTCTATCAATTACTTCAAACTGATGCAAAATCAGAAATTTCTCAATATTAACTGTGTGAAATGGATTGATTCTGGAAGTGTCTAATATCACTTTGGCAGAATGATCATGTGTGACGATAAACCATATATAAATACAAATACTTTCATGACCATTTTAGGTAGCTGAAATCCAACTAATGTACAACTTGATGTGCAACAGTCTCTTGGTTTGCAGTCTAGACAGCTCTGGCAGCCTCTAAAATTTATTGCAGAGCACTGTCACAAAAATGTGCCAAAGTAAAATTTGCATAAAGGTTATACTGTAATGGCCTGGCAATCATCCCATCCTGTTCTGAGCTTGTTTTAAATACTTTTTAGATTGTTTGAAATACATCATACTTCAGTCCAAACACAGAGGAAATCTGTGGGAAAGCATTCTTTAGCTTCCCAGATGGAGACAATATTTAGAATGCATATTTTTGTGAGAGCGATAGAGAAAATCATAGTCATCTAATTACATTAATAGGAATGTTTTATGATCACTACTTCCACTAATTACCATAGCTAATATGCACAATTTAAAAAATTAAAACCAGTTGTTTTAGACAATCTATATTTTGTATTACATCTTCATTATTAGATGGCAAATTTAGGAAGTAAATTTTCAGTGCAGAAAAGAAATATTTGTGACAGCTTAGATGGTTTAAGTTTTTCTTTTGTTTTTGTTTGTTTGTTTTTATTAAAGAAATCATACTACTCATTTTGCTTTACTTGCAGCCATTGCCAGATTCCTCCTGCTGCCCTTAAAATTATGACCATTTAGTAGCAATGTGCAAATGCAGCAAATTCTTTGTGGTGAAGCAACTGTTGATCTCACTAGCCCACTGTACTAATACTAGAGACTAGCTCTGAGACGTGGCTTGCAACTAACCTTTCAAAAGTTATTGTGGCTTCAGTTCCCTCATCAGTTTTTGATAGTGTTCGTATTAACATTATGAGTTTGGAAAAACAGATCTATATTCTTTCCTAAAATGTTTAGAAACTGAGTCTGAAAATGAAAAGAGATGTGGATGCAGAACAAAAGGATGAGAAAACATTCAAATGCTGTTTGAATGGCCATCTTTAAAAAGAGATTATCAGATTTCCAATATTTGCATTTGCTGTTGTGCTTCACAAAACCACTCCCTAGATGCTAAAATGATATTATTCATTCGTGTTTATGAAAACAAAGCTATTCTGGCATAAGAGCTGGCCTGAATTATGCAGGAAATAGAGTAAAAGATCCATATGATTCAAACACAATTTTGCTGTGATGTGTACTTCTACAGTTACTAGCTTCTGTTCCAAGGTTATAACACCAAAGTTCAGCAAGGCACTTAAACATACTCAAAAAAAAAAACAAACAAAAAAAACCAACCAACCAACCAACCAAAAAAAACCCCACAGTCATTCCACTTACTGCATTAATTCTTTTCTAATGTCTGTATTTAAGCAGTGAAGCCTTAGTATCCTATGACCACTGTTGTTCATATTTTTGGAATTTCTGATAGCCCTCATAATCTGAGAACATAGGAGATCACATTCTGCTTGTTGGATTGCTGCACTGAGATATTTGCAAGATAATTATTTTTTAGAAACTACATAATGGGAGAACAAGCTACAGAATATGGCTTCAAGCTGCGCCAGGGAAGGTTCAGGCTGGACGTTAGGAAATACTACTTATCTGAAAGGGTGGTCAGGCACTGGAATGGACTGCCCAGAAAGGTGGTGGAGTCACCGAGCCTGGTGGTGTTCAAAGAGCGTTTGCATGTTGTGTTGAGGGACATGGTTTAGAGAGAACCATTGGTTAAGGGTGAATGGTTGGACTGGATGATCCTGTGGGTCTTTTCCAACCTTAGTGATTCTATGATTCTATGAAAATACACACATTGACACATTGTTACATTATTTCTTTTTTCTTGGGGGGGGGGGGGGGGGGGGGGGAGGGTTGGACAATGATACAATTAAAGAAAATCACTAATTTTTACAGCTATAGAATCATAGAATCCTTAGAGTTGGAAAGGGCTCTGAAGGCCGTCTAGTCCAACTCCCCTGCAATGAACAGGCACAGCGCAGCTAGATCAGGTTGCCCAGTGCCTTATCCAGCCTCACATTGAAAGTCTCCACAGACAGGGCACCAAACACTTCCCTAGGGAACCTGTTACTGTGCCTCACCACCCTCACAGTATCCTTATATCCAACCTAAATCTATGTTCCTCAAATCCTTGAAATCATTCCACTTTTTTCTGTCACCTCAGACTCCATTAAAGAGTCTGTCCCCTTCATTCCTGTAGCTCCATTTTAATTCACAGTGCTCTAGCTGACCTATATTTGCAGACTGAAGCTTAGGATAAAGTAAATCCAATTTCCTATAGCCAAATCAGGATATAGCAAAATTCACATTCCAAATTTTAATTGTTCCTGCATTTTCTTGCTATTTATGTTTGTAATTTCATCTTCTGTGCTGTCACATTTTCAAGCCAGGACATGTGCTTAAGTTGACCTGAGTTTGTTAGAATGCAACTCCAGTTAGTTTGCATCCCTGGCAAGTCCACATCAGCTATTATTATTTATGTAGCAATAATTTAACCTAGAACATCAATAAAACGATTTCCATACAAAAAAACACCCTAATAGCTATGATAAATTATAACTTAAACACTGAATTGAAAATGGAAGTACCATTAAATTATCCCAGTTCAACAAAGACAGGATTGTGGTGAATGGAGATTAAGAATTCAGAAAGACATACTTTGTGACAATTCCGGAAAGCCTGTCTCTGGTATTTTTACATCAATACAATAACAAGCTGAGCAGTGCAGTTGATACATTGGAAGGAAGGGAAGCCATCCAGAGGGGCCCAGACAGGCTGGAGAAGTGGGCCCATGAAAACCTAATGAGGTTCAATAAGGCCCAGAGCAGGGTGCTGCACTTGGGTCGGGGCAATCCCAGGTATTTATACAAACTGGTGGAAGATCTCCTTGAGAGCAGCCCTGCGGAAAAGGACTTGGAGGTCCTGGTGGATGAGAAGCTGGACATGAGCCAGCAGTTTGTGATTGCAGCCTGGAAGGCCAACTGTGTTCCGGGCTGCATTAAAAAAGGGGTGGCCAGAAGGGAGACGGAGGTGATTGTCCCCTTCTACTCAGCTCTTGTGAGGCCCCATCTGGAGTACTGAGTCTAGGCCTGGGGCCCCCAGTACAGGAAGGACATGGAACTCTTAGAGCGGGTCCAGAGGAGGACCACTAAGATGATCAGAGGGCTGGAGCACCTCTCCTATGAGGAAAGGTTGAGGGAACTGGGCTTGTTTAGCTTGGAAAAGAGAAGGCTCCAGGGAGATCTCATTGTGGCCTTCCAGTGCTTGAAGGGAGTGTATAAACAGGAAGGGAAACAGCTGTTTACAGGGGTGGATAGTGATAGGATAAGGGGGAACGGTCTTAAACTGAGACAGAGGAGGTTTAGGTTAGATATTAGGAAAAAGTTGTTCACACAGAGGATGGTGATGCGCTGGAACAGGTTGCCAAAAGGAGGTTGTGGATGCCCCATCCTTGAAGGCATTCAGTGACAGACTGGATGTGGCTCTGGGCAGCCTGGTCTAGTGGGTGGTGACCCTGCACATAGCAGGGGGGTTGAAACTTAATGACCATTATGGTCCTTTTCAACCCAGGCCATTCTATGTCTATGTCCATGAAATAGATCTAAAATGTTGGATACTATTGTTCACAACAGGTTCACATTACTTTTAAAAAGAATCTAATGCTTTCTAACTCACCATAAGAAACAACATGCTAGTCTTATGAAACAGAATTTACTACAGATTATAACAGAAGAGAGTCAGTCTTCACACCTCACAAACTCAAGTAGCAAACATGGACAGAAAGGTCTGAATTCAACTAACAAAATTTTTCTTTTCTCATATTAAATAACAGTAATTGATGAAATAATGGAACAAACTGTATTTTATCAGTACAGAGAAAGCAAAGTCATACTTCAGAGCTCACAGTTTTAGCGTGGGGAAAAGGCACTGCTTTATAGAATTTGGTCACTCTTTTCTACCTGGGCTTCTTTCTTCATTTACTGCCATTTTTTAAATTATATTTTTCTTAAATTAATTTGCATCTTATTGACACTGGCTTATATTGGTCATATTCATAAGTATGCTTTGCAAATCACAGAGCATATAATCTAGAAATCTGGATTAAAGTATCATCAGTAATAACAAGCATTAGGAAATAGCCCTGATTGTTATACTCTTCAGTCTTGTAGGAAAGTCTTAGAAACAACATCAACTACTTGAAACTGGAAAGCTTTTCAGTAGGCCACCACAAAGAGTTAGAAGTAGTAAATATAAAATGGAAGTTTGATAGAAGAGCAATGAGGAAATCATACTCTGAAGTTATTGCTAATTTAATTTTCAGAATCACATAAACAAAATCTTTTAATGGAACTTAAATGCTGTCTAGAATTGCATGTGAAGAGAAACTGATAAGAATTCACCATATATACTCCAATTAGTTTGACACTTTAATTAGTTCTTTTTAAAGTAATATCCTGGATACATATTCTTGGAAGGAATAGAGCTGACATAAACTCCAAATCATCAGCCACAATATATCAACCACCTTTTCTGAAACCAAACATATATTGATATCTTATTTCTCTGCACTTCTTTTGCAATAAATATACCTGTGCTTTTTCACCACTCATCTTACAAAATTAATACTATTTATCAAATATCCGCATAGTAAAACAATCTACAAATAATACCTCTATCTTATAGGCCACAGAGAACACACAATAAACCCACATTCAAAATAGATAAGCTGCACAAAAGATTTCACTAGCAAACCCTGAGAGAAAAATCAGATCTAACAAAGAGAACAGGTAGGAGTGGCAACAGAAACAGGTGCAGTCAGAGCTCTGCTGTACATACTCAGCCAACTTTACACCTCCCAGTAAAATCTCCTCCCACCTCATTATGCCACCAGACTCACCACAGAGAGTGCACAGATGAAAACCAAGACTACTCCACTGCCTCCAGGATGGGCAGGATGCACAGGTGAGCAGCCAGCCTAACTGAGAGGTTCCCTAAATGGGTGGGATGGGTGTGCCAATGCCTGGTCTGGATATGAAAAGCAGCACCTGGGAGAACACTACAGCTTGTAACAAACACCACAACTGTCAGTGATTTTGATAGGAAGTGAGAATTTACTGTGGTAATTTTACAAAAAACCCTACTATTTTGTGTTGAAAAATGGTTTCAACTAATATGTTACAGTTCTGATGCACTTGTGCACCTATTCAGTGGAGATTTTGCTGGTTATCTCTAAAATTGATAAAATGTGCAGCTTGGAGAACATAAGAAGATATTCACAAGATTCTTTATAAGGTAATGGCCATTTTCTCCCTTTTTTTTTTTTTTTTTTTTTTTTTAAGTATTCACTTAAGAATAAATAGTGTAAATAGTGCTTTCTGGTTTTACATAGTGTTGCTCTCTAATACTTCCACTGCACTATATGTGAACTGGCAAATCCTGAGAGCAAGCCATTAGGATTCCTGTGAGTTGAAAACATTACAGAGCAGTCATTAATTTCAAAGCTTATTCCGGGTTTTGGAAAATAAGAACTTATGATTATAGCTTTTCTAAATCTAAAATTTTTTAAACCAAGGACAGCATATAGTAGAGACTAACTGCTGTAACCACATTTAACAAATTCATTTATGCTTTTGCTATTCTGTGCTATTAATAACCATTGGTTTTATGTTGTGGATAAACAGAATTTTCAGTCAAGAGAGAAGGTGAAAAGCTTGATTATTGCAGTATCTTTCATTTAGACCTAACACCATTGTCTTCTCACAGTTAAATTCATGCACTTCCTACTTAGGAAACCTAGGAAGTCTTCTTCAGAAAGCAAAGGAGAAGAGGGTACTGTGCATCAACCATATGAATGCTGGCAACTTGAAAGAATGCTGTAACAGCTGGACCTGTTTGCAAAAAGCATCTGCAGTGTCAGTACATCCATCAAGACTAAACCAATCTACAGCAGTAGAGCTAGCATTGGTCAAAGGTACTAAACTTTAAGACCTTAAGCCCTCAAAATGACATGTATCTGTAAAGCAAGATCCACAGATCCATGCTATCTCACCTCAGCTTTAGTCTGAAAGCAGCAGATCTAAAGATAAGAGGAGAGGTCATGCTCTGTTGCCACAATTAAAAGCAGTTTAAAATATGTTAATGAAGAACAGGTTTTCAGAAGAATTTAGTACCAGGAAGAGCAGAATGATCTCTGCTCAGAGGTCCTAAGATCTTAGCTGTCATCAAGGTACCTGATGGTCAACACTTTTTTGTGATCCCGTAGGGAACCAACTCAAGGTTGTGAGTGGCCAAATATCTCTAGCAATTTATCTCCATGTTCTTCTTCCAGTATTCTGCCCCTTATGAATATATATTTAGATGCAACAATAATTGATGCTGAGCATTAGTCAGACAGTGGTACATTTTAGGCCTTGACCGTACTGTTTGAACTGCTGACCCTGAGAGAAAAGGTTTTATATATCATTCCCAATTCCCTAAGTCTCCCTGTCACTGCAAAGCAAATACTTGACTTTTATGGATGGATTCAGTTTCAAGTCAGTTGTTTTTCTAATGTCTTTTTAAAGTTACAAAAGTGGCTTTCAGGGAGCATTTGTAAACATAGGCACATTTTTCAGTACAGATCATTACCAGCACAGACAGGCCTTTTTGTAATGTAACGTATGGTTAGCTTTACTCTTTCTGGTAGAGTTCTTTAACCAAAGTATTACAAGACAAATCCTCCAGATCTCTAGACTCTGTCCCCCCTTGACCATGAGCACAGCCTTGCAGTTGCTGCAGCCATGCAACTCTCATCCTTCCCCAGAGAAACAACTTTCTACAGTTACTTTAATTTCTTAGCTACTCTTATTGGAACATTTACATTCTATATAAATATTTAAAGGCACAGACACAAAGCACAAATATATTCTCAATTTTAAGATACACAGTAACTACCATTTTCAAAGCTATTAAAAATGTATTACAATGGAAAGTATTGTGGACAGAGTTGCAACGTATCTGTACATAATAAAAGGAAGTTAAACCCATATTTTCAAATAATAGGAGTTAGAAACCACACTATAAAAATGAAACCTGCTAACAGTAGGAAAAGTATGCCTGAATATGAGCAAATATGCTTAGTAAAAAAGAAAAATGAATGCAGAAAGAGCAGTTGAGAATATGGTTGTATAGTTAATTAGTTCTCAAATATGGTATAAACTGGAACTGTTCTCCACCCATTGGTTAAGTTCAGCATTTCTGCTCCTTCTAAGTCATTCATCCTGTTCTATAATTGTAACTCAGCCACCGCTGCTGCAGAGTCAGTTGAAGAGCTACTGCATTAACAGATTGCATGAAAGGAATCTACTAAAGGAAAACTGGTATTCTGAGCTCCTGAAATCTTTTGCAAATGTTATAGCTTTCAATCATGTAAATTGAGTGTTAATTTTACCACAAGGGAGCAGTGGCCAGCAACTCAGGATACTGTGTTGCATACAGTACTTTAGATATGTGAGTTTGTGCTCTAAGAGTTGCAGTTCTACCACGGTGCTACAGCTGATGGAAAAAACAAACAAATAGAATTAATAGAAACCAGATTTACAAAACAAACAAACAACAACAACAAAAAACAGTCAAAAAAGGCTGAATGATGTCAAAAAGGGAAAGAGAGAGAGGAGGGAAGAGTAAGCAATTAGACACCGGTTATTAGCAAGAAAGCAAGAATTAGCAGCATAGCTGGGAAAGCCAGACTTCATCCTGTAGTGCCACAGCCAGCAAAACTCCTTCCACAAAAGCCAATGGAAGTTCTATTACTGGAGAATCTGTCCATTACAAGTTTTGGACTGTTGCTCCTTTTTACTTTGTGTGAGAAGGGAAACTCTCTGGCTGCTTTAAAATTACAAAACATTGTTTCGTACTTCGTTTTGTATGAACATTTTCTCACAGGGCTGTGCTGAAAACCAAAGAATTTCCTTTATTCCCCCCCGCCCCCCATTTCTTTTTTTCTTTTAAAGTTTAGTTCCACTTTTTCACTGTCCCCCCGCCCCCTTTTTTTAAAACAAGACTTCCATGCCACTGGACACTATTTCTTTTGTAAGACAACTAATCACATCTGATAGTAGCAGAAAAAAATAAATAAATAACAAAACCAAATCCATTGAAGGTGCTTATTCATTTAGCAGTGATCAACACATATAAAACATATAAAACCACACATATATAATAAAGTGGATACAAAGTGCATTTCAAATTCACAGTTCAGCCATTTTTTAACATTAAAAAGAGGTCTTGAAACTAAGTTGTCGTATAGCCACATTTTTCTCACTATTAGAAGAAAAAGCTGAGAAGATAATGAAAAAGGCTGGAAAAAAGAGTATCTCCAAACAATATGACACAGAATCACCTTTGTAAGAAATGGAGAGAAACCATTAGAGACAACCTCTGTATTTATGAGCATCCTACCTTTTTTTTGCGCAGTTTCACTTGACTGTCTGAATATTCTTGTGTGGCCAAATCAATCCTTAAATGTAAACACTGAGTGTCTTCTGCTGAACTGACATTTGAAAGGCATTTGTTTTCAGGGGCCACTTGAGGTTCAGTGAAACCACTTTCATCCAGACCATTTTCCACTGCCGGAACATGAGAGCAAGGGGAAGATTGCATAAGGCACTCGCTGGATTCCACTGCTGAGCATGGCTGTCTATCACTGCTGGGGCATGAATCAGAAGAAATCCCACTCTGTACCACATTACATTCAAACTTTCCAAGGCTGTCTTTAAAAGCATCAGATTTCCTGCGCTGTTGTGCAATTACAGCAGTATGAAGCAGCTGTTTCCCAGGCATAATAATTTCTTTCACATTTGGAGAATTTAAAAGATTTTCTTTCTCTACTTGTACTACCTCATTTAAGGCTTCATAATTACAAAGCTCCAGGCTTTGGTCAATACTGCCACAAATATCTCCTTCCATCTTCTCTTTAGGAACTGTGTCACCATCTCCAATTATGCCAGACGTTTCGGCTTCCTCATTAAACTCCGTTTTTTGTACAACCTGTCTTAAGGAGCCTGCTCCATTTAAACTCTCTTCTTCATCTTTTAGTTCCCTTCCAACAGCAGTGATGTGGTGATTAACACCATTCAGGTTGAGTACAGGATAGTCATCATCATCATCATCAGACACATGGACTAGAGTTTCTGTGCTGGCCTCCAGAAAATGTTCTTCTTCATGGTTTTCATTTTCATCCAATTCCTTTGACACATTTCCAAGCTGCTTTGCAGGGAAGCCAGTTGGCTCTCCGCCATGACAACACTCTGGAAATGAAGCACATTTTTCTTTCCGGTCCACACTCAAAATTTCATCTTTTTCCATACTTATCTGCAAGTTATCAGCTACAAGTCCATGACGACATGCTGTATTATATTCCACAGACTCCAAAGCCAATCCCATCCACTGGGTCACATGCTCTTCCCAGCTTTTCTTTCTGATTGCTAGAGACATGTCATAACAGTTCAGCAGCAGGCTGCAGCATACCTTCCACAGTGGAGCAGAGGTGTCATGGCTGCCGTGTGCTGCTCCAGAGGGAGAGAGTGCTTCATCATTTTAACATCTGCAAAAATTAAAAAAAAAAAGACAAGGTTATTGAATCAACTCCAAACATTAAAAAAGAAGAGAGAGGGGAGAAGAAACAGTTTAAACAAAAGTTTAAAAGCAAGATAAGGATGTGGAACCAGAAGGACAGGAATTCAGAAGACTGTTTTGTTTAAAGTTTTAATAGTTTTCATACAAAACTTCTCATAATTCAGTAGAAGTTTTTTTCTGATTACTCTCCATTATCATGTAAACAAAAATGTTATAAACAAGCACATGGATAGGCAAGTAGCTCAAGAGCCAAATTTGACAATGAGTCTCTCTTCACTTTGTCTGTCATAAGACATTTATTTCAATGGATATAAATTCCATTATGTCTTATGATTTCTTTGAACACACAGTTATTTTGTATTTCCTCTTCATCCAGAGATACCCCTGAGCACAGCACTTTGACAATTTCTCAAAGAAGTAAAGCAGAACTTGAGGGTTATTCTGAATCTTGCCGAAGTTATAGACCATTTCTCTTACAAGTAGATTTGGTCTGGACTTCTTGCCATTCAGTTGCTCTTATTTATCTGATTGCTTTCTTCTAATTAGGACTAGTTATAGTTACAAGCATCATATGAAAATGCTGGGAGAACCAGTTGTTGTGTGGTATAAAAAAATACAGCAGTAAAAAAATTAATTTAAGTTTTTGGTGTATTTCTTACAAAAAACATCATAAAACTTGAAACCCCAAAACCAAAGCAAACAAACAAACAAACAAACAGCAACAAAAAACCACACCCCAAGACTTTGGTGAATATATTCAAGATCTAGTAACATAAGGAAGGGACAAAGCCTTTGTTTAGGGCTCTCCAGGAGGTTAACTTGTAAGCAATAACTGCATGCGTCATCTGAATTGCCAGGATCTGCCCCACTCCACTGTCACCCCCTACCTACCCATACAGGTATATCTCACTGGCAGTTGTTATTAGGCCTTCTGCATAACAATATTTGAGATACATTAATCTCGCTACCTTGCTTGTATGGAATCAGCACAAGGAAAATAACTCATAAAGATTTACTCATAAAACAAAATCAACAGGTTCTTCATCAAATACCAGAACAGAACTTCTGGCCCAAAAAACATCAGAGGTTGAAGGAGCAGGTGCTTCACTTTTCACTCCCTACATAAGAACTATCAGCACTTAGCATGGATCTACTCATTGATTGCAGCAATAAAGAAGATTAAACACTAAGTTTCTTCTGGGTCACTTCTAACCACAAAGACAAATTCTGATTGCCCACCAGGGCACAGAACTACTTTGGCAAATCACATGCCCGAAGGTTAGTAAAAAAAAAATAAATGTATTCATCTTCAAGGAAATACAGAACCATGCCATGCAACTAAACCTCAGTAAATTAGGTCTTGAGGAAGTGACTTTTAGGATAGAGTTGTACACACTCCTAGATCTTTAAGCTTCTTAGAAGATGGCAAGCTTCATTTCAAATTCACATTTTCCACCTCCGTGGAGACTGTGCTTAAAAAGAAAATATATTCATAGGGTAAGAGAATTCCATGCACAAGTCATTAGTGTGTGGGAGGCAGAGGAAAATGGAAAATAAGACATGCAGCCAAGCCAAAAAAAATGATCTGCTTTCAGAGTCAAAATTTGGTAGTAAGAAGTTAATTCAACTTTAAGTTTCTCTTTTCTTTCCTGGTTGAATATGAGAGCAAGCTTAATTATTGAAGTGTAAAGTCAAATTGCTGCATAAATTTCCAGTAAATTTGCACTATTTTGGTGACTTCATTTCAGATCCATAGGCTCCTACTATTTCTATGTGTGCACACCTCAAGATTACAATGTGATGGAAATCAATGAAGACAATACTATTACTGTCTGTTGCATCTTTCACGGAGGGACCCTAAAGTACTTCGGAAAAAATTGAATTAGTATGACACCACAGCACTTTGTTTTGACCTCTGAATAGGGGAAGCTTTCCTCAGAGAGGCTCTTTGGTTTCTGCTGTCCTTAATTACCACTGCTAGAAGTTGCAGCAGGGTCCAATTCATTTCCCTCTGCCTTCTCTCTGTCCCCCTCTTAGAAAACTCTATTTAAGTTCTAGTTCCTTTACAAAAAGTTAAAAATGGTTGCTGCAGCCATACACGAGAATTCAGAAAGAGAAGAAAAAATAAGACAAAAAGAAAGAAAAAAGAGTCATGTGAAAAGTTAAAAAAATGTAGCTTGCAAATGGAATTCATGCATTCCCCTATCTAAGGTTTAGGCTGCTGGTGCTGTGCAGCATGCAAGCATTCAAGGAGTTAATGGGTGTGTGTTAATCTTGCTGCTGTTAAATGGAGTTACACGTGTGCTGAAAGGGGAGAACAGATCCCTTACTGTTTTTCATTTTTTGAATGTGGAGAGTTATATTTCATGGGGGATGAAAAACAAATAAATTTTACTTGAGGAACCCTTCTGTTTTACTGGCACTATCACTAGTTTTTCTGCTTAATAGACTGTAGAAAAAAAAAATGATTAAACAGGTGAATACCAAATACTTTGCTTGAAATACAAGACAAATAAATATACGATGAGGGAGCTTTCATTGTTTTCTACAATACAAGCTTGCATTAGCACTGAGTATGAAATATTTACCTTACAGATACTTGCTATCTGGGCAGCCCCAGTTCCCCAAAGTCCCCTCTGGCATGTGAAGCCTTCCATCAACCAGTCTGATGGAAGCTCACTTTTCTTCCTCTTCCTCTCCCCAAACACTGCATTATCTACTACAGTTCAGCTCAGAAATTCTTTCCCTGCTATAACTACGTTATAGTCATATGCCAACAATCAGCTCTCCTCTCTTTTTCACCTCCACATGCAGGGTCACTTATTTACTTTTCACTCACATCTGTTGTGCTTGGGAAAATCCCTTGCTCCAAACCTCTGAATAGGATCCATAACCATGCTCCTTTCTCCAGAGATAAAAGTGCACTGCTACTTTTTTCTGCTATTGTTGGCCTCCCTTTTTCTTGATGTGCAGCATCTTCTGCCATCTGAGAAACGCTGCTCTCGATTCCATTTGTACTCCACCAAGGGAAGACACAACCCCTTTCTCCCATTCATTACCACACCTAGATAACTTTCAACTAGACAATTTTTTACAGTTTTTTTTTTTTTTAAGTCAAGCAGAGGAAGTCTAGCAGTATAGTTCACTTAATTTCTTAACCAGACTTAGGATAAACTAATTATCAGTCACTGGCCAGCTCTATGGCCTTTCAGATCCAGAGAGTGACAAGTGGTAGTGAATTTAGATTTTCTTTTGCTAGCAAGAGTCAGTGTTAGTAAGTTTTCAAATAGACCAATACAATAAAAGAAACATCAGTAGGAAAACAATTCTGAAAAGACTGATTTTGTTCATTTTAATTTAATAGATATTTAAGTATACATTCAATGCCTGTCTGTCATGAAGGATTTTGTAAAGCTTGAAAATTTTCAGTAGAACTGTTGTTCTGAACACTAAAAGATATCAGCTTTTTCATTGTAATTCCAGAGTTTCCAAATTTTAATAAAAAGTACTAATTTTCTAATAAGTATTAATAAAAAGTACTACATTTTCTAATAAGTATTTATGTACACTTTTATAAGTATTTATTTGAGTATTTATGAAACATAAAGTCTTTCCTGAAATGTTTTATAGAGTGAAAATACCTTTTCTTCTGGTCAAAGCATACCACTGGGATACAGCTGCTGCAATAATTCATGCTCGTGTTTGGCTTTTATTTTTCTGTACCACTAAGTTTTATACTGCTTAGTACTAGTAACTTCCAGAAGAATAAAGATTGAAATAAAATATAAAAGACTTCTCCTGGAAAATGTTTCTTGTTCTGGGGTATGATTTAAAGATTCATGATATTGATGCAGTAGGCAATGCTTGACCAAAGAAAATGGCAGGGGGTGGTGACACTGCAGCAGAATCCCCCTTGAGCACCCTTTGAGATGGTTTGCAGCGCTTACAAAACAAGATGCTATTTTTGACACATTTTCTAACAAATTACTGTTCACTCTGAGCTATAATGGAAATAAAAAATAGGACAAACTTTTATGCTTGTTTATTTTTGGAAGTTTTGCATAAAGTCTCATGGAACAAATAGTTACTTTGCAACAGAAAACCTGCATGAGATAAACTGGCAGGCTATCCTATAATTAGATTGTCTAACATTTTCCTTACAGGAGGATTCCTGTGATTTTTCCTCAACAGCCCAAATTAAAGAGTTTCAAGGAGGCTTTCAAAATTCAGACAGAGAAGTATCCTCTCTTTATACCATGAAATACCACTTACATTCAGGTGTGCTGATCATTTTTTAAAATGTCTTTTCCTTTCCCTTCTCAAGGAAGCCTACAGGAAGCATCTTTAAAGAAACAGCCACAAAACCTAGACTTGACAGGCTGCAGCAGCAGCAAGACCTAGAAGTTGGAGCTGCAGTGAGAATGGGAAGGGAAGGAAGTAAATTTTCTCCAAAAGTCTGTATCTGAGTGCACCAAGACCTGTCAGAGACCCAGCTCCCCTTCTTGGGACCACAATGGGACACTGAAACCTCCTGATTTCAAGAGTGAGGCACAAAACCAGGGCTCTCTGGTTCACACGAGAGTGGAACACACCCTGTTTTTTCCATGGTGGATAAAGACTTGAGAGGAGAAGTGTGGGATCCACCGCACAAAATGGGGCAGCGGTCACAACTAAGCCACAGGACATGGGGAGTGATATGGCAAGAGCATACACAGTGAGTCATGGCCATGCACAGAGCACTCTGGCAGCATCCCCAGCAGTACAACCCTTACCATCCCAAGTGAAATTCAGTTTTTGCTAATACTTCGCATGTGATGCAAATCTTATTTGGAAAAGAATAAGGCAAAGCATTCACTTATAAACTGAGATGAAAGAATGTTTCATTAAATTTTTTACGTAATGGACATACGTAAGCAACTGACATCAAGCAGAAATATTTGTTACCATTATTTTATCTTTGTTGGTCTCTAACCCTAGTCAGCAAGCTTTGTTTAAGGAAGTCTGAGAGAATGGGATCTGTTTCCTATAAACTCATCTCACATCTTCCTGGTCTGGCTTACATTCAGCTCTTTCAGTAACTCCATACCAAGCTCTGAGACAGAATGTTGTTTACAAATAATTTGAGATAAAACATAAGCCCCTAGGTCTTTGCTCAGCTAGTTATTTTAAATTCGCTGTTTTAGAATTTGCAGTCCTGCCTTCTCTTATTTCCTGGACACATACCACTCTTTGGATTTAACTGAAGTAGGGGCTCACCTTGTCTGCAGTTTTTATACAAACAGGCATTTACAGTACATTTGTATGGATCATTCTAAACCCTGATGTTTAAGAACAGAAACATAAGGAATATTTGCTTCAGGACTGAGTACCTGATGTGCTTTCCCTACTTTCTTTTGAATGTAAAAGATAATCATGGAGTGACAAATATTGTTCATTTTCATCCATGAATTAGTGGACAGTAATAGAAGGAGCTTTTGTGTAGCTGTGAAAGGTGCTAAGGAAGCAATACTCAACTAAGATCCATAGCCTACATCCAGTTGGCTAAAACAAAAAACTCTGGGCTTTTGAGAAAGTGTGTGATGCATACTTGATGGTCTCTCTCTCTTTTTTTTTTTTTCCTTTTTTTTTTTTCCTTTTCCTAAAAAGCTGAAGATATCTTGCCTAGACTACAATAAACAAGGATATTAATACTAACTCAGGTACACTACCTATACATCCTCTCTTCAAAAATTAATTTTAGAAAACTCAAATAAATCTGTGTAATGTATGTGAGTCTAGGGAAAGTATAGCTTATTAGACACTGCCCACCTATTTTTTTTCCTTTCTGCATCATTCTGCAGATTTTTTAAAATAAAAGCTAGTAAAAGTGAGAATGCCAAAAAATAAAAATTCTAATTCCCCTCTTCCCCTCTCCACCCCCCCTTTTTTATATATATTTTTGTTTAAATAAATCAGTGCTAGCAGCAATGTTGCAGACATAACATTTAGAACCACAGCTTGTCTCAGAAACCTTAAAAAGATTGCTGTCGCTTGGAAGATAACAAATATGAATTCTGCTAAGAATAAGTTTGTCCTGACAAGAATAATCTGAATGGAAAACTTTCAGTGACTCTGATGCATATAAAGCCAGACAGATTGGGAAAGATTCTGATGTATTTATAATACAGTGGTTGGCGCATATGTACTGAATGATTGCATTCTTTAGGATTACTAAAAGCCATAGGCTTTTAATCAAATAACAATAACATATTTTAATCACATAACAAATGCCAATCCTAAAATATTTCTAAAATGGTGAGAATTCTTGTTCCCCACTTTCTGACAAAATGCTTGAAGAGAACCACAGATAATATTCAAAACAAAACAAAAAGCAATCTCAAACACTAATATTGAAACTATATTGCATTGTGCTTTTAATATGCAATGAAAAGATGCTTTGTAATGGTCAGTGTGGTTTTAGTATCGACATTTGTTACAGACATATGATACAAGTGCAAGACATGATTATTCCTACCACCTCATACCTTATAATATAGTGTTTTGGAAGTAGGCTGTTTCAGTGCACCACCAACTTCTGGCCACCTTATGATCAAACAAAAAAACTGAAAGCAGATCACAACCTTAAGATCAAAAGATAACAAGTTATGAGTGGAACATCAGTGAGAACATTTTTCAGAACAAGAAATTAAAGTGATCAGGAATGAAATGGTTGGATTGAGTAACTACTCAAATGATAAACTGTGCAATTTGTAACTATGATAGTTGCCCACTAGGTACATGGGAATTGTTAGGGGACAGAAATGATGCCTGAAAGCCACAAGGGGTTAAAGTGAGAAACTGCAAGGGAGATATCCATCCAAGTTAAAGGCAAATGAGTTTGGAACCAGATATATGTTTTGTGTGAGGAAGGAGATGCACAGAGCCGGAAGGGATCCTGACTGGGGCTCAGGAATGAGAGGTACAGCCATTCTGGGGCACTCTTGTTCCACTCTTTTTCTTACTGATCTTGAAGAGAAAAGGGAAGCAGAGGCAGGTTGGGCCCAGAAATCTCTATGTCCTTACTAAGACCCCTGGGGTTATCTCCTCAAAATGAGAAAATTGGAAGAACAGGAGGAATTTCCCAGCATATTCAGCCTTGGGAGCTGCGAACAATGGTGGGGTATGCCAAAACCTTGTTTCAAAATCCAATCAAATCCATTTGGTCCTGAGCTATATATTTGTAAGTCCTTCTATTCTTTGTACACAGTAAATTGGCTGAAAATCTAATGAAGAATGAAAAAAAAAAAAAAAGATGAAAAAACAAAAAACCCGCAGAAATCCAAAACTGAGAATAAATAGATGAGCTTTGTTTGTTTTGTTTTAAATAAGGAGGGAACTTATTAATAGATTTCCAAAGATTGCTATTAGAATATTTGCTATTTATTTTACTCAGAAGGAGAAAAGATATGACAGTTCATTAATTTAATATTTGTTTGGAAATTTAACTGAAGAATTACAGATGGACCTGATTGCAGCAACCATCTAGGAGATAAAATTGTGTGTAGATTTCCCTGTCAAAAAATGCAATGTAATGCAGGTAGGAAAAAATAACTCCAACCATAATTATATAATAATAGCCTCCATGTTATCTGTTAGTAACCAGAATAAAAGAACTAAATATGGCTGTGGCTGGTAATCTAGAACCAAATTTCAAGCTCAGTCAAAATTAGAAAGTGTGCAGCACTTAGGAGGGTACATTGAAGGCTGTTTAAATCCTTGATATAAATGATATTTAGCATATTACAGAAACTGTTGTATTGTCCAGCAGTATAGTAAGAACTCAATACATTAGATGCCTCAAACTATAACATGAGATTGACAAGGTACTCATTCAGACACTTCCTAAATCTTGCTTGTTTAGTGCAAATATTATTGATTCATAAGATCTGAACCCAAGATTTGCCAATGTGCCTTAATTTGTTGTTAGGAAATGTAAAACAGCATTAGCTATTTTACTTTCTATTGCTCCTCTAAAAAGTGCTCATCATCATTACAAAGAAGGGCTTTTACTTGTAGCCAGCATGTGATTACACTGAGCTTTAGCCTGGTTACATTTATATTTGGTTTATTTCCAACATTTAGCCTCAGATCAGCTGATCCTCTTCCTCAAGGATGAGAAAGGGGAAATGACAGGATCTAAACTGATCCACAATTATCCAGGCTTACTTAAGATCTATATTATTTACACCCAATTTAATTATCAAATTGAAACCAATTTAAATAGCAATAAACATATCCAATTTTATATTTTTGTACTATTTGACATTGATGAATAGTCAAGGAAATAGAGAAATAATATTTTTTAAAGTACCATGGTGTAATTATTCTTTAATGTAATCATTAATGATATTTTATTACATTAACGATGCACATTGAATTCTTATTAGCTGATATGATAATTGAATGTTCTCCATCACCTTCACCACAGCATCATTTCAGAATGACAACAGCCACCAAGTATATAACCATCCGCTAGAGAAATAGGAGGCCTTAACACAGAAATTCCTTTTTCAAGAATAAGACCTCTTAGAAGGGAATTTTATTTTTGTGCTTTTGTGTCTGTCTCACCAATCCTGCTCCCAAATTCTTTCTGCTTTCCACTTCTGAAGAACAGAAAAAATAACTTCACTGGCAGATTCCGTATGCTTTCCTTCCTCTTCCCCTTGACTGGGAGCAACTCGACAAGCAGACACAAAAGTAAAAAAGGCTGTCCCATAGGACATGTCAAACCAGAAAACTGTGACTATTACTTTTAGTCCTAAACTAGAATAACTTTTTTCCCAAATCTCTCTATTTTATTTTTATTTTTATTTCTCATGATGGAAGAAATGCCATTTTCTAGCCAACTCTAGTAAAAAAATAATTTTCTAGCTAAAAGAAGTTCTTCGGAAAACAATATAAACTAACCAGATTGTTTTCCTGCTGCCTTTTATATTTGAGGTTCTAATAGAGTGTTTCCATTTAAAGAAGAGTTGCTGAAGCTTGTTATAGACACGAACTCTGAAGCCCAAGGCACTATGGGCAATGACTGCTGGTAACCATTGCCCTTACTGAGTAGACCACAAGCATGTATTCATCGCTGGTGAGCACAGGACTAAAAAGTAATTTGGATGGTATTATGTGTATACTTTGCACATAAGACACTGAAAATCATTTTACAGAGTAGCCTCGATTCCAGACTCATCAGCTGATCTCTCAGTTTTGTGATGCTTTTCTCCTGGAAATACACATTCAACTCTGCAAATTACTGTTTCTGTGCACAAAAAATAAAACATATTACCCTCCCTCAGTTGGAAGACTACTTGGATCAGATTTCTTTACCACCTACCAGTTCAAATGATATGAGAAAGCTTTTAAAAATCTTTACTTATATTTCTAATAGAGCTGACGCTGATTCTGGTTTTGGAAGTTGCCATGAAAGTACTGACGTCTCCTACAGACAGGTGTTTAATCCAACACTACAACTTTCAGTGTGTTGAATCTCTTGGGCCTCTTAGGGCTGATCAGAAGTGGAGATTTCACTGCTGTGGACTGAACCAGTAAATCCAAATTCCTCCCATGCCTGTTACACATTTGTGTCTTGCAAGAGAAAATGCAAGAAAGTAGCTTTACATTTTGCAATGTTCCTATTAAAGATTGTAATACAAACTTGAGTTTGTTTGATGTTTATTATGCTACAGTTACAAAGCTTAACTAAAAATATGCCAGTAGTTAGAATAGGTGAGTATATTGCTGGTTTATCTTGCCTCTTCCATTTTCATTTAGTTCTCTAAACAGAATAATATGTTTTAATAATCTTCTCTTCTACTCTAGATCTCTCCTAGATCTCCTAGTATAATTACACTGTAATTTTGAATCTCCCTTACACAAAATAACACTTTGGATCACAGTGGAAACTTTCCGTAAGTATAGTTACATTTAACTTGGAAGAGTTGTACATCAAGGAACATTTGTCACAGATGAGGTAAAGTGAATCAGACTACAGAATTCATAGTAATATGACTTAGTAACTACCCTGAAAAGCCTAGAACTGATAGAAAGCTAGAGGGAAGGAGAAGAACTTGTGATTCAAAGGTAACAGAATTTTCCGAAAATGCGTTTTCAAAGGCATTTAATCTAAGCCTACTGGGAATTGACACAAGATATAAAAATATACCAAACAGAAAATATCACAAATCAAAGTGAAAAAAAGGAGAGCCCAGAGGAAAGTGAAGACTAGAACAATACAATGCGTGAGTTAAATCAGTTTTCATGCAGATACATAGAGGACAGGGCAGACCTTTGTGTTCAGTGGATAATGTACAATACGTCAGAGATAAAAGTCCAGGCATTTGTAATTTCAACATAAGAGATTTTCCTCATTCAACAGAAACAGGTAATTTTGGTAATAGCAGATTTGAAATTCTCTACCAAAAGACTGCACTTAAAATCCAGAAGCATCAACAAATACTAATGGGGAATGAAGAAACAGAAAAGCATCTTGAAATGCAGCCAGGAGCCCAGTAAAGTATTTAAATTCAATAGAGTTAACTATTTTAAAACATCATGATCACAGTCTTATTTATGTAGTGTTTGCATGCAGAAATGTTTTATGCATTTGGTTTGGGGAATACTTTTATACATACATGTATATATGTTTACCTGTACAAATATACACACATTAAAAAAAAAAAAAAAAAAGTGTATACCTGTGTAGATAGCCAAGTTTAAATTCCTTACTAAGTACTGACACTGATAAACATGTGTGGAGATACTCAAAACTCAAGAAGACAAAGCCCTGAGCAGCCTGTTCTAGCTGACCCTGATTTGAGCGATTTGAGTAGGATCAGGGACCTCCAGAATCTATATCCAATCTCCTGATTTTAGGAAGGAGATCAAGGTCTAGCTCTTCTATCTATGTTATTTCAATTGCTCTTTTTTTTTTTTTAATTCTTTTTTTTTCCTCCCTTTTCCTTTTGTGAAAAGAATAGGACACCAGGATAAAAAAATAAAAAAATAAAAAATCTTCTAAGATTTTTTTATCCAAACAACAGAAAATGGAACCAGATGGCTACAAGAAAAAAGAATGCTCAGAAGTATATATCCTTTTAATTAAAAAAAAAAAAATTGATAAAATTGGTCATAAGTTCTCTTCCTGCTTCTGCTACTGCCCTCCTCAGGGCAGCTTTGCATCAAAGTTGGTGATTTTCAGCAACAAAATTCATTTTAAGAACAGAAAAATATGTTTGCTGGAGATATTAATTAAGTGCTTAATTGTTCAAAGTAATCATCATGTATCTATTTTGGCTTTATGTGTGTTTCAAGTTAAAAGATATTAACATTTTGGAGTGAACAGAAAAGGTCAAAAGCTATAGATGCTCAGCATTAGATTGTATCCTATGTTTTCACTACTTTGTTTTCACTACTTTTTTTTTTTTTTTGAGGGGGGGGGGTTGTTTGGATGGTTGATTTTAATAACAATATCTAATAGAACAGTATAGTATAACACAAAACGTAGATTAAATAGGATCAGGACCTGAATAGAAACAGGGATTTGTCTTCAGAACTATTCAATAAACATTCTACATGAAAAAGTAGGGCACTTATGTGTGTTATATTTTCTTATGACCTGTGAGAAACTTCAGAGTTAAATGAGAAAGTTAATGAGAGTTAATGAGAAAGTTAAAATGAGAATTTTCTGGAGTTTATTCCATTGTCTACCCTATAGCTCAGCTGTCTCAGGTACTTTTATTTGCAAGTGAGGTCAAGTGAGGTCATTCATTATATCCTTTAAAAGACAGAAGAAGATGCAACAGAAGATGCCCCTTGATGTGGAATAGTTGTTTTAATCATTTTATATCTTCTCCTGTTTAAACACAGTCCTGACTAATACTGAGTACTTACATGCACACTTGCAGGGGCAAGTATGGTAACAGAGTGGACTGAAAGGCACTAATATTAAATTCCTTAGCAAATTGAAGTTCCAGTATGAATTTTATGGGAGTGATACAGCAACTCAGCTGGTCAGATTCTCTTCTGAACTTTATCTCACCACAGACCTGCAACAGCTCTCCCAGCTCAGGACAAAGAACTATGGAAGTTGTGACTACTACTCTGAAGTTTGCCCTAGGGTATATCCTGGAGTAACTTGCTGCCTACCAGCTGTTTCCTACCCCCTTCAGACCCATGCTCTTTATGGCCCAGAGCTTCTGAACAGCATGGAGGACATTCTTCTACAAGATGGGTTAGGCAGTAAAGCACAGTTCTCAGTCTGTTATTACAGAGAAGATATTGGACACCATTCCAGGGTTCTTACTGCTCCTTCCCTTCCCTTCAAGCCACAAAATCATTTCATTACTCACCACTTATTTCAAAACAGTATTTAGTAAAAACACAACAAAAAAAATTTCATAAAATTCTCTTCAGTGTATGTGAACAGATGACTCCTGTTACCGAACAAGCCAATTAAGATATGAAGTCTTAATGATGCAAGAAAGAATCTCTTACATTACTTAAAATAACAGCTGCCCTTTTAGATATTCGGGATGACAAAGGATACTACATAGAAAACCATACATACAGATGTGAAAAATGCTTAAATTACCACTTCAATAGCTGCAGCTCTGTTCACAAAGTCAAAAATGATATCCTGAGTTTCCCCCTAAACACTTAAGCAGCAGATTGTTTTCACTTTCAGTAGTAAAACCTTAACTAGGTTGAAAAAAAGAATTCATACATCTTCACCAAAGTTATGTAGCCAGCTAACATTCACTGAATTTTGCTTTCCTTCTGAAAGCTAGCACAGCATACCCCAATCTGCATATCTAATTAAAGGTTACTAAAAATAACCTGCTTTAGCTAACAAGGATACCTTGAAATTGCATATTTAGAGTGTATACATTTAAGACTGTATTGTCAGTTATACTGCAAACTTCATTTAAGACTAAGTAAAAGCTAGACCCCAAGACCATCAGAAGTATAACTGGTATATCTACCTAACTCTCTCATCGTCATTACTGCCGGAGGGGAAGGGAAGAGAAGGGAGGAGAAGGTGGGGAAAGAGAAAAAAACATAGCCCTAAATGCCCTCCCTGTTGGCAAATGAGGTGAAAAAGGATATCATTCACACTTCTAGCTTTCTTATTTCATGCCTATTAAAAACACGCAGGCAAGACCATGCAGTTCTATTTATATATGAATGCAAATAAACAACGTGCAGCATATCAAGCATATTTTTAAGAGATTAAGCAAATGAACAAGAAGATTTTGTTATATCTCTGGCACATTTTGATTAACAGAATTAGCAGTGTACATCTAAATTTACATTTTCAATGATAGTTATTTATTTACCTCCAGTTTTAGTGCTGGGATCATGAGCGCTGAAAGCTCCAGTGCTGGATGCTGCTTGTTTCTTTCCTGTTTTTTCTTTTCTTTCTCTCACTTGAAAAATTAAAAAAAAAGTAGAAAAAAAAAAAAGTATTTTGTCTTATTTTAAAGTATAGGAAGATTTTGAGACAGCTTTACGTAAATGAAGAGAATGTCAAACTTGGACATGACCTTCCTAAAATCTTTGGTCCAAAAAAAAAAAAAAAAAAAAAAAAAAAGGACAAAAAAAGAAAGGAAAAAAAGTCCTTAAAAAAAAGGGATCAAAAAATCCAACAAACAAAAGAACCCAGTCCCAGTTAGCTCCTGCTAGCATAAAAGTTCAGATTTCACTTCTGAGATCCTTGCTCTATTCTAAGCATTTTTCCTCAATGTGTGATTCTAACAAAAACACCCTCTGCAGCTGGAGGGAGCCTTAGCTAAGCACGAGCCTGTCAAGCTTTTCCCAGTGACTTCTGTCTACTAAATTCAGACTGATGTTTTGTGAAAGGGGCCTCAACAACCAGGCCCAGATTGCCTGAAAAGTATTTCCTGCCTTTGAGAGAGGGAGAGAGAGACAGAGAGGGAGAGCGCGTGTGTGCTTGCGCGAGGCAGAGAGAAAGGGAGCAAGCGCGCAGAGAGGGGGAAAGGGAAAAAGACGCCCAGACTGAAAATTTCAAGACATTCAGCTTAACACATTGCTGAGGTATTTCTATCAAACAGGAAGGTCTGTGCTACCGTTACATACTGCAAATGTGTTTTAAACCCCTCCCTGATGTTTTCTTTTCTTTAAGAATATACATACATTTTGCACATCTCCAGCGTTCATGCAAAGATGACAGTCAACCCGAACAACGGGGGAATGCCTCCGAAGTGCCTCATCTTGGTACCAGGTAGTAGAAAAAAGGCAGAGAACAACACAATTTAAATTTGGCTTACAAAGGCTCTTGTGCTGTTCTGATCAGCATGTACACACAGTTCGATAGATACCATGCACATGCATATGCTAATAAAATTGCATTCCTACTCAAGAGAATTATCTGGATCTGAGAAAATGAATGCTATGGTTTAAATGCAGTCATATAGCAGGCAATAGTATATGTTACTTTACCTCTTCTGAGAATCCTCCAGAGTCACACAAATCCAGCTCTGTGAAAGCAAAAGGACAGACTCCATCTTGATCATATTAGTATTTTGCTGACATAAAACACTTGTAACTACTTCGTTCCAATTTGACAGAGTGCCTGAATCACATCTTCAGAGTAACCCACAGCATCTACATCCTCTGCTCTGCACAAATTTAGTGAATATCATCTGTTTATCTTTTCTGCTTTCTTCTGCCTCCTCTGAATGACTTCCTCTTAGCTGTTCCAGCCTGAGAACTTGGATTACCATTTGGTTTTGATTAAAACCAGACGGACAGCTCTGGAGAAGTTTGAGTAAGCTAATGGAAATGACTAGTATGGCTTTAATTAGGGTATCAATTAATAATAAATGCTAGCTATTCATGTAACAAAAGCTACCAATAAAAACACAAAAAGTACATATTTGGTCACTGGTCTCATATTTAGGTGAAATAATTTAAGAAAATTTTATTTAATTTAATTCAGTGTGAATCATAATGGTAATAACCATCCAAACTTCTGAACTGCTGGGTGAAGCCAACAGTTTTTTGCCTCTTCTTTAAAGAAAGAAGTGGTGTTGGTAAATTCATCTTTCAGGGTAGGTTAGTCATGCATCCTTTACCTTCTGGCAACTCCTTCAGCTGTTGCAAAACCACTTCAATCTGATTAATTTATTTTACTGTTTCTGTTCATATTACTGATTGGCAGCTTTAGTCTTTGTCTGACCTTAAAATGGAGCTTGAGATGTAGTGGTAGATATCACATATACTTTCCACAAAACAGTACCGGAACATAGTGACAGGAAAGTATCCATTCAGCAGATCTATCAGAACTAGAACAGGATATTTATTCTGAAACGAGATAGGAAACCTTCATAATTACTAACTGTTGATATTTGAGCTTATTACCAGCCTCCAGCAGCTCCCTTTTAACTGTTTATATAATACCTTCATTAGCTGAAATGAGTCTTCTTGGGGGCATTTCTTCAGTTAAAAAGACAGCTCTGCAAGGTTGTCTCCAGCTCTCACTAATATGGTCATATCTGGAGCTAATTTGTTAAGATTCAGTTCCTCAGCATGTGGAACTTTGTGCTAAAGTCTGCTAAATTTGTCGAATGTGGTCTTCATTGTCATCCATGTAATTTTATATATGCATTTTTCAGCCTTAAAATTACAGTATTAAATTTAAAAGTTAGTTGCAAAGTTATGCAGGCCCAAATGGAAGTGGGTTTGATTTTTTTCCCAGTAGCTTTTATGTGTATGGACAGTGGAGGTAGACAGCCCTAAGTAGAATGGCTTACCAGTCTAACCTCTGCATCTTCAAAGAGAGAGGTCTTTGAAGCCCATACAAGGAAATGGCATATGTGGTGGTAAACTCAAATCTCTGTCATAAGTATAGCTAAAGGTAAATAACTCCACAGACTAATTTTTAGCTGTATTTAGCCAGAGATCCAAATACAAATCTTTTACTCCACTCTAAATTGCGATTTATATTATTTTCCTGAAGGATTTCCAGATTGGAATTCAATTCCAGTTGGAATTACAGGCTATGAAGAGACACATTTTGTTTGTAATTATGCAGTTGCACAAATTGCACAATTTTGAAATTTGTCTTTATGGGAATCACAATGAAAACAAAAAACTGTTGGTTTCCTTACAGTTAAAATTTACTCAGAATGTTGTTTTAGATAATAGCAAAATAGGGATTGAAAATTGTAATGCAATATTCCAAAACAATAAACAGATACTTCAGGGCAAACTATTAATCAATATGTTTATTTTCTAATTATTTTTCTTAAGCCAAATAAAACTTGACTTCCATCAGGAAGCTCTGTTTTCAAAAATTTGCTTCTACATTTAGAGAAGAATAATAATAAAAAGAATTGGAGTATGAATATTTTGCTTAAGTATAAGAAAAAAAAATATTTGCCTAAATTCAACCACATACTGCTGAATGTACAAGACAGATGCAGACAGCTCTATTATTAAACATTTTCAAAGTTTCAATATTTGTTTTTCCTTCACAGTAGAACCACCAGATTTCATAAATTATTTCATACTTCTACATTTCATACTGAACGTACTGGAATTAGTTCATGAGTATGCGGCTTTCCTTGCATTGGAGCTTTAAGAAAAAGTCATGACAAAAAATCTAAGTGTACCTAAGTACACAGATACTGTTGTGCCCTTTGAAATAAAACTTGTCACAATCTACAGCTTCTAGATTAGCAACAGGAAAGCTCAGCAAGACACTGCAAAGCTAACAGCTTGTTACAGTTACATGATGATGTAAACTCAAGGTAAACCACAGTTTCAAGAACTAATCAAAGAATAAGTGGTTACAGTCTCACTGGAATATCTTATCCAGATTTTGGCTTTGCTTCTACCTTTTATTAATCCATCACAGTATCTGTCATAACTTGGAAAGAAACTCAGAATGTTGGTATTGTTGAACTGTATCTTATGTTTCCTGCTGTAACAACTCTACCTTCTATTTTGGGGATGTCCTTCAAACACTTATGAATTTCCAAATCAAGTCACAGTTCTTGTTTCATAGACTTTAAATTTCAAGTAAAAGTAAATCATAAAGATCTGTTTTCAAGTACTGTAGATTGTTACTGTGGTCGCAAAGCAAATTAAAATGATTGCATGGATGTGGGTGGCATATTTTATTTCTGTAGAGCTTAGACACTGATATGGCAAGGTACAAGCTTACATATGGTAGATGTTAATGGTAATACCATTAAATATTGAGCTTGAGTAGACCATATACAGTCAGGTTCTCCAACAGTCTTCAACTGTGGGTGAAGAAAATTCTTTCTTTAAATCTCTTTTATTAAATGAATGTTCTTGAAAGGACACTGAAGTACATTTACTAGAAAAGTCACATTTTGCTGCTGTCATATTCTTGTGATATGATCTAAATAGCCACAACAAACTCTGGGGAGATACTTCAATTTGCAACAGTTGAGGATGTGATCCATTTTTTCTTCCAGACTTCTGCAAGTTACTTGTATTCAGCCTTCTTAATTGCTTTCAGACCTGTGGAATGATACAGCCTCACAGTGCCTGAGTCTGTTCAGCATAACCTATACAAAATCTTTTTAAAACAACCTTTTCCTTGTTGTTTTGTCTGTGTTTTTATATTTAATGATTTTTTTTTTGTTAACTTATTTAAAGTTGAATCTAAGAATATAAAATCTGTTGATCCACTTTCTAAACCCTCCGTCTGAGGCTGGGTCCACAAGAGCATTCAATAACAACCTGGCAGCTTATCTTTCTTTCTTAGTGTAATAACATGTAACTTTGCATTGGATGGATAGAGAAACTGCCCTAAACTTCTCAGAGTCCTTGCAGTGAGAAACTGTCAGTGGACTTCCCCCAATTCATATAAAAAATCAACCCGTAGACTTTTTGCAAAGGGATTTCTAAATCAGGCAGAAACACAACTATTACCAGAAACAGAAAATTAAGGACCAACAGTTTTATGACTGTAGCCCTTAACCTGATCCTTGTCATACTGAAAATACAACACACTCTTCTAGCTGCTGCCAGTGTAACATATGACTTAATGAAATATAAAACATCAAGAAATTAGGTCATAATTGTAATTTCTAGATTATTCAGTTATTGCATGCCTACCTGTGTTGTGTATCTCCTAAAAATATCATGTAACATACAAGTTTACACACAAGTTTAGCTTTGACCAAGTGTGTGTGGTGGACATGATATGTGGAGTTAGCACTGCTTTGTACCCTCCTCTCCACATTTTCTGCTGTTGCCTGTGCAGTTCACGTTCAATCTATGTGCAATCAACTCATGAAAAATATCGCTAAAAATCACATAAAAATGCTGAAACCTTATGATCTTGTGGGGCCACATTACTAACTGTTCATGTGGTTTGCAGGCTGGACACATGCTATATAGCATAAAATGACAAGGCCTTGTTTGTTTTGCATTTGGTTATGTACACAGTGCTCAACATTCCTACAGAATCTGTAAAAGTTTGTGCAAACTCTGCCTTTATTTTCTCTTTAAAAGATACCCTAAAAATTTACTCTTTAGTATCACATTTCGTACCATTACTAATCCATTTCATCTTCAGATTAAACAAGAAAATAGTTATAGTGGTACCATGTTTGTTCTTAAAACAAACCGAGCAAGGCTGTTTGTCTGTTTCCTCAGAAAATACTTGGGAGACACAAATATAATTATCACTGTTTTCTTGTAGAAACCAATGATTACTCAAAATAAATGCAGACTTCAAAAACAATAGGGAATTATTGGATTATCTCAGATAGATTCCTTCCTTGTGTCATTTTATTTAGTGTCATAAACCTTAGATGTGCAGTACTGACTTAAAGCAGTATGTGTAATCATTATAAGAAATACAATATTTGATAAGTGGTCATTTGAATGACACCATATATCATCATATATGACAACAGAATAATCAATCTGTACAAAGCACGGCATTCATTCAGCTCAAAATTAAGTACAGCAAGAATCGTATGGGTACATTCAGCAAGAGACACAATACTAGATAAACTTACATTCCAGAAATACATTCAATTCAGACCAAATACATCTATAGCAATAATATATTTATAGCTTTTAATGCTATTCTTATGGAATCAAGTTTCAAAGTTACTGTTTCAGAGATGAAAATTGATGTTTTTTTTTTTTTTTTTTTTTTGGAAACACACCAAAATGTAAGATTCTTAATCTGGTATTCAGTTGAGATTTGAGATGGATTTTGACTTACTTTACAGAGCTGAGCATACCTCAGAATGTATAAAATGTGAATACGATTTTTATTTTAATCTAAATGTCTTTAATACACTACTACTGGACAAATTAGCATTCAAAAGACAAAAAATATCTCCCAAGGTTTCAAAAGATAGATTTGCAAAGATATTAGCATCCAAAATAATTTTTGTGGAATACGTTCACATAACACCAACATTATGGACTGGAAAGAGTCACAGAAATTTTCTGCCTAGTTTTAAGGTAGCTTAGAGCTAAGAAACAGAATGTTTCTGGGAGGGCTCACGCATGCTGATGATCTTTTGCTGTGATACATAGGTCAGCCACTCTTATATTTGACAGACTCTTTAAATCACCTTCACTGCTATCAATTTCCTCGAGAATTTTAGAAAGTACAAGAAGAGTAAATGATTTGATCATCTAGACCATGGTTCTGTCTTGCCCTGTCCTTGTCCCCTCAGCCTAAGGCTCCCCAGAGAGCTCAGAAAAAACAGCTTTCCATCCTTCAGAGACTTGATTTGATTTTGGAAAATTTGGTCTAGATCAGAATATAAAAGAAACTAGACAGTGAGCTCAGAAAACAAAAATAACTTAGACATTTCAGACATCAGTTTGGATAGCATTTTAGATTCCATAATGTGCATTTTCTAATCTTTAAGTTATGCTTAATGATGGCTCTGGTGAGGGACGGTCACTTCTTTGATAACATTGATTTTTGACTTTTTTTTTTTTTAATGTGGGATTTTTACTTATATAGAAGAGGCAGAATAAGAATTTTGCTTTAGAATTTGCTTTAACATGAAACTTTGGTAAGCATATAAATATGGAAATTCCAGATGACATATACAATAGTCTCAGAAATGACATTTAATTCTCTATTGACAACTTTATTATTTGTTTTTATGAGTATTTTTACATTATTATTATTATTTTTATTATTCCAAAACTTACTACCTATGTTTTCCAAGAAAGAAAATCCAAATCAGCAACCATATAAATCAGCACAGGTTGTTTCCAAGAATTGCTATTCTTTATAGATTGGAGTTTCCTAGCTGCATATAAAATTGCTCTCAGTACCATACTTAGTGTTGAGATCATACCAATTACAAAACATAGAGAAAGACTGACATTCTACAAGACATGAGATAGATTTCTGACAGGAAATGGGGTTTCAGAAATGGGGTATTCAGAAAATTACTGAAAAAATAAGCGTGGTGTAGGTACATGCTTTTCAATTCTACTAGGAATTCCATGGGTGCAGATAAAATACAAAAACAAAACCAAAAGAAAACAAACAAACAAAACAAACAAAAAAACCTCCATAAGAAATAATAGCTACAAAGATGTATATATTTTTTTGATAGAACCACTTTAGTATAACACATTAGTGATATTATAGACAAAAAAATTTCCAGGACGTAAGCAAGATATAGTGAAGACATTTAAGGAAACTGGAGAGCTAAAGCAAAATACCAGAGGAATCCTTCCTGTGGAATGGTCCTGTTCTTAGGCTCTTTTCTGACTTGCCACTTACTGCTTCTGGCTAACGAGACAGGGTATTGAGACTGATGTGCTTGATCATTTGACCTTGTTTTCCTATACAGTACCACCATTCTTACATTATTTTTTCTTATGACTACCACCCCCCTATACATCATATCTGTGTTTGCTTCATATATCCCACCATCTCCCTACAGCACTCTGTAAGATAAACTGTCATAAAGACAGCTAAGAGCAATTTCAGAATCTAAGTTTGCACATATTAAACAACAAGTACAGAATACAATGACTCAAATGTGAAAATATTTTCATTATAATCCTTCTAGTTACCCTGATGTGCTGTGATGAAAGCAAGGCCATCAATAGCTGTAGCAGTTTTGTGTTGTTGCTTTTTTTTTTTTTTTTCAAATGTGTCTTCCAGTATTCCATCCAGGTATTGGATAGGAGTCCATGGGGACAGAACAATCACTTAATGAAGAGTTTTTTAGAGGATTGGGGTGTATGCTCACTATTATAAATATGAACAAAGACATATCAGCAACATGAATGCTAAGCGGGTTGGGAGACTACAGACATACATTGCATACCAGTGCAACGATATTGCATGCATCTCAGCATATGCTGCGATGTTAACCTGTCCCTAGAACTCAAAATGAAAATAAAATGCAAATAATGCCTTAACAAGCCAAAATGAAATATCTGAGATGTAAGTGCTGAAGAAAAGGTTGCTGATAATTTGGAATTAAATACTTCGTTTCTGCATAGCTTTTAGCAAGTTCACCAATTCTCATAAATAGCAAGTTGTTCTGTGAACAACAGGGATAATTAAGCCTGATTTCCTGCTCTCCTATTTTTTTCTTATAGTGAAGGATTTGAGCTGCCATAGTCCCCTACCTCAGTAGCATTTACTCTTCTTCAACTTACTTTGAGCCTAGTATTTCCAAAGTGATAGCTTTCAAAAATTACAGAGTTACTCAGTTTTATACATCTTGTTTATTTAAGAAACAGACCTTAAAAAGAAAAGAGCTTGAGGAAGGAAGAGGCCTCTAAAGATACTTTTGAAAAACAATGAAGAGTAAACAACAGAAATGCGCTGACAATGTTAGTAAAACTAGAAAAAACAGCTGAAAGAATGTTTCCTAAATGCTTTTCTAAAGTCAACAGTTTAAGTTCTTTTACTCCAAATGGCTTATTTTTTTAAAGCAATTTTCCTTATTACTTAACTACTTATATGTTTTCTTATTATTAACTACAAAGCGTTATGCACAGACAAGTCCTCAACCTTTTTTTTCTTTTTTTTTTTTTTTAAATAAAAATCCTGCCTAAAAATCTTGAGTTAAGACCATCAGCTATTCACTGAGCTTTTCATGCAGCACTTGCTGTACCACTGTCTACTTGATCTTGTGGTCTATTTAGTCTGATCTTGGACCGCAGTACTTATGTCTACATTGGTAAGTAGTACCAACCAATAAAAGTAAACCTGTGAAGGAAAATAGCTGAGGAAGTGAGGTTTACATTGTATGCATTTCAGAGGTTTGCTTCTAGGAAGTAGTGCTGTTCAGATGCCCTAGACTGAATGTATTAGTATGCTCCATGCAGTGGCGTTTAGTGTCACCCCCAGGACAGAGAAGCTCCTTGAGGCTGCTCTGTAATGCAACCCAAAATTTAGTAAATAGGGATGACTGGAAGATTTGCATCAAATTACATTCCTGGTTTGCACTTACTTGCTAATGCAGAAGCTCTACGGGCATTAGATGCCTGGGAAGAAAGTTCGAAAATCTCAATAAGGAAGTTTATGAAATAAACTGTCTCAAGTTTTTTGCTTGTTGGGGAAGAGATTAGCTGTTGTTGATCTTGATTAGGCTTTATGATGATTTGCTGATCTGGCTTTAAAGATGCAGTTTATTGAATCCATTATAATTACCATTGACTGTTATTCCCCTAAAAGTGCATTGCTGGTTATGTGTAGAAAATGAGATCACATACCACTTTCATCTTGAAGGGTTTCCGTTTCTCTTTTTGCAGAATAAGTATTCTATTCATCCTTTGCGGATGCTTTCTTCCTCTTTCCATTCTTGATATTTTCATTGGCAATATTTGATTCTTGCATGGCGTTTTAAAATAGAGTACATTTCTCCAGATTTAGTTTAGTAAGACATTTATTTCCTCTCTATCAGATTTCCTACTTTTATTACTCTGACTACAGTGATTGTTCAGAGCTTCCCAGTTGCTAGTCCTAGAAATGGCAAAACTGTCAATGATAAAGACTGTTTTTACAGCTTTTATCTTTAAGACCGTATGTTTAGCTTAAGCAAAACAAGGATAAGCACAATAGCAGCCTTTGAGTTTCAGTAATATTTGAGAAAAAAAAATGATTGTTCCTCAGACAGGATTGATCTCAAAGTACAAGGGACAGAATAAGTAAAACATATCACAGTAAGTAATAGCATTATCTCCAATCTGTTTCTCACTACAAGAATAATAAAATCATAGAATGACTTGGGCTGGAAGAGACCCCAGGGATCCACTTTCAACCCTCTTGCCACAGGCAGAGCCACCAACCTCCAGATCTGGTACTAGATCAGGTTGCCGAGGGCCCCATCCAACCTGGTCTTGAACGCTTCCAGGGATGGAGCATCCACAACCCCTCTGGGCAGCCTGTTCTAGCACCTCACCACTCTGTAAAGAACTTCCCCCTGACATCCAATGTAAAACCTTAAAACCATTCCCCCCCCCCATTCAGTCTCATGAGTCGGTCTCAGACTTGCTCAGCCCTTACAGCAAGGGGGAATTTACTCCCTCAATTCCCACCTAGAGGTCCAGGGATGCAAGCTTCAGGGACATGAGATATATAAGAATTGTGGCTGCTAGTGAAGACCAAGGCAAAAAAACTCATTTAGTACCTCAGCCTTCTCTGTACCTGTTGTAGACGGTTCTCTCTTCTCATGCACTAAAGGAGGTACGCTCTCTTTGGCCTGCCTTTTCTAGTCAATGTATGTATAGAATCCATTCTTATTGTTTTTAACATCCCTCGCCAAGTACAGTTCCACCTGTGTCTTGGTTTTCCTAATCCCTTCTCTGCAAGTCTGGACAGCATCTCCCCAGGTGACACACCCTTGTTTCCACAGCTGGTACAATCTCTTCTTTTCCCTTAGTCTGACCAGCAGGTTCTTGCCAGGCCATGCTGGTTTCCTGCATCCCTTCCCCCTTTTCTAAAAAGGGGAAGGGATGTTCCTAAATGGGAACAAAAACTGTTTTATTTGTATTTCAACATTTATAAGAGCAAGATCAATTTGTTTTTCTATATAAACATGAACATTTAACTTGCAAGAAACCTCCCACCTGACCTAAACAGGTAATTGCAGCATATGGTCTTTTAGACAGCAGTTTACGCTTTTAAAACAGTCCAGTTTCAGAACAAAATGGCATTGGCACAAAATGCAGCTCAGAATTTCTTGTAAAATTCTATTTTATATACCCTATTATTAGCAACTATAGTAATTAGATTTCTCCAATGGACAAAAGAGCAAGGCAACTATAGAAAAGGAAACGGCATCATGCAGCCAAAGTGGGTAAATAATAATGAAATATATTATATCCTGTGGCTTGGTAGAAGATGCCTGGGAAGTGATAAAGAACTGCTGATAACTTGAAGGAAGATCAAAGACTAGCAACACACTGGGAAAAAGATACACATTACCTGTCTTTAAAAAGGAGCAAGACACTGGTTAAATGGAAAGAAAGGGAAAAATAGTTTATTCTATACTATGATCTGAGATTTTCAGCAGGAGCTGTGCACACCTAAAACTGGTCTGAAGCCAACCTGAAGATTTAACTGATGACCTACTCAAGGTAAAGCAAAGAAGCTGTTTTCATTCTGCCTCCCACAGCAAACTGGGGAGTAAAAAAACAGTAGCAATTTAATGCACTTTCCCAAGAGGTAAACCAAAAGTAGAATTTCAGACAACAGTTTTTGTCAACAAAGTAGTTAAAGAATAATGCAAGATCATCAGTTTCACTTTGATAGGAGTCCTACTTTCACACCCTTCACACTGTATTGAATTTTAGAATTAGCTGAAATCTGACAGCCTAGTTCCTCACTGAAATGAAAAATTAGCTAAAATACATCTGAAAATAAAAGGAAAGCACTCAGCATGAATAAATCTGAATATATCTAATATAATTCTTGATGTGATTTATAAGTTAAGTCTTGCAAATGACATAAATATTTTATCAACATGAAAGTGTAATAGTAATAAACTGTTCACTTCAGTTAACTCTAAGCAGTCTTGGACATGCTTTTTATATTCCCGTGCTTCCTTACTGAACTTTAAGGAAGAAAGGAAGAAAATTATAATCCTGATGAACTGAAGGGAAGATGTGCAAGCAATCATAGCAAAGTCTGATACAGAGTTCTCTCGCTACAAAAACAGTGTTCCTACTGGAGAAAAAACAAAAACAAAAACAAAACAACAAAAAAAAAGGTCCACTAACTTAACAACTGAAATATTGCAGCTTCTTGCTAAACACAATTTAAATTTAATGCTTTACATTTTGCTTTGTCTTCAACTCCACTGTTTATCATAAAACTCAAACATTTTAATTGTTCACGTGTTTTCTAAAAAAAAAAATCATGTAATTCAAACAAAATTGACAAATCAAATACTTCTATTTTTTTTTGAGAGGTAAGCATTCCAAATAACACATTTCTTAATCCTGGGACTTTAAGCTATATTTCTCAGTAAGGGAGAAACAGAAAAACCGTCACATAAGTCATGTGATTTTCATCACAGTTAGAAATTAATGCAGTGATTTACAGTGCTACTAAAAATGCTTAAAAAACCAAATGTTTTTCTCAGTGAAGTAGACCTATTCAGTTAACAACACACATAAATGATTTCCGCTTCTACACCTATGTACAGTTCAGAAATTTAAACTCATAAACAGGCGGAAGCAGTTGTCTGTCACATTGGATCTGAGACAGTTTAAATATTGAGCTGGTCTGAAGGATGTAAAAATTTGGAACTGTGGACTTGTCACAAGCTCTGCATCTGAATCCAAACAATTTCTCAGCTCATGAGCTTTTACTTGCACTGAAGTAGAATTTTCTGATTCCAGCAGAATTCGAAACTGAAATCACTGCGTATAAAGGCAATCTATCATGGGCAATTTCTGGAAGAACTGGAGATTCATCCTGACAGATATACAAAAGTTTAAATGAACTCCTAATATTTTGCCTTGACAAATGGCAATTCTGGGGTTGTGACTTTGAACTTTCTTTGTAGATTTCCAGGTACAGCTATTCACATTTTGGAAGATTATATCTCTGCTTCTTTTAAGAATTAAAGTTTATTCACGAAGTACTTTGCAGCTTGCTTCCTTTACCCAGTTCAAATAAGTCCCTACTCTCTCCTGCCTATCATAAGTCAAAGCTGTTAGTTAAAAGCCCCTGGAGGTACCCTGTTCTTGCTGCCCAACCTGTACATGAAGGCTGAGACCAGAATAGATGGAGATCTTTCTTTATCAGTCAATGAATTCTACAGCCTGACAAAGAAAGACACTGGGTCAACATAATGGTCAAGCAGAACAAAGGAGAAGAAATGAAGCTCTTCAAATCCTCAGACTTAATTAGCAATAAAGGGGCAGATATAGAAGCATTGCTCTTTACAGACACTCCAAGGATTAATGAAACACTGTAGAGAATAGGTCATGAGGGCAATCACCTATCAGATGAACCTGCAGATTATAATTTCCTGTAGTCATTTATACCATTTTATACAGCAGATATAGATGGAGGAGAGAAGATCATAATTAACAGCAACATATACCAGGCCTATTTCCCCTAACTATGACATCTTACCCATCTAACACAGTCATGCTTTGAAACTCAATTTATTCCAAGATCCAAACTGCATATTGGTACAATGTGCTGCCTACCACCACCCTAAAACTTGGGTGCTGTAATTTCCTAGCAGGTCTCACATATATTCAGAAATTATGTAGAGTTACAATGGATTACTCCCAATAATAAATGCAATGGAATTTTTTAAATTAAATGAGGTGAAAACCTGAGCCTAAGCTTTCAGCCGTGATTCAGGGCCTAGTTTGGTGCAGTACAGTTGTAATGCTGGCTCAGTTCTACTGAAGAAATTGCTGTGAAAGTGCAAGTAACAGTTGTATGAGAAAGTGCATAAATTGGAGACATGCAAGATAAGAAAAATATAAACTCAGAAGCATAACTGTTATGCTACTTAGCAGCTTGAGGACTGAAGAGGAACAATACTGACCTAAAAATGAATAAAACCCTACAGGAAATAAAGAATCAGAAGGCAATGAACTCAGGATCTGTTAAATAGGCAGGAACCACTTCCCCATTGTTGCCTGATAACTGCCTTGTTTGAAGAGGATCATCAGGTTTCTCATCTGGCACGTGACCACCAGACTAACAAAATTACTTAACATGTACTGCCTACCTCATATGTCAATGGAAAAAGCGCATTCCATTATACTCTTAATTTGCAAATATTCTTCTTGCAGTGTCTCTAGTGGCTAGCAAAGGATGTTTTAGAGTGATTGAATGACATCAGTCAAACACTGGCAGAGAGGCTTACAAATTGTTATGGAAACCATTTGTGAAATTGGGCTATGTATGCAGTAGCAGATGTGGTGATGTAACATTCAAAATGAATGAAACTACACAAAAGAATGAGGTACAATAATTGAATAATACTATATTATGCACTTTACCGTATCACTGCATGGTTCACACTTGTGTCACATCTTAAAATATATTTTCACAACATTTTTACAAAGCCTTTGGTTACGAACATAGATTAGAGAGTAAGACACAATTACCATTTTCAGAGTGAAACAAAATCTACAGAGCTCAGTGATTGCACAGTCTTTAATGTCTTGTCCAGCTTCATAGATTATTCTATTACTGGAACTTTTAGAAAAATAAGACCAATAAGCACATAGATTTTTATGCTATTAGCAATGATTCAGGCCTAATAAGGTAATTTTAATGGAAATGTTTTCCTATCATAAAGATTAACTATGCTGAAGATACACAACAGAAGTTTCATGCATCTTCCATACTTAACTAAAATTTTCTGGGGAAAAGATACATTCCTGTGCCACTTAGTAATATGAACTACTAACGGAAGCAAAAGAACATTCATAGTCAAATTAACT
Source organism: Gallus gallus (assembly GCF_016699485.2). Lineage (NCBI taxonomy): Eukaryota > Metazoa > Chordata > Aves > Galliformes > Phasianidae > Gallus > Gallus gallus. The sequence goes on along the minus strand of NC_052535.1, from coordinate 63,874,344 downwards.
AAAAATTTATATCTTATAAAGTGATCTCCATGATCTGTGCTTTTTATTTAACAAAAAGAATACACATAGCAAATGGGCACATTGTGTTAGAGTTTAGTATTTGATGAGTTTGTTGGAAAAGACAGGAAGGTTTGCTGACTGAAATCTGTGACTGTAGGATTCAGTGACTCCTATCCTAAAGGAAATTCAGATAGTGTCAAATTGATATTTCTGTATGTTAAGGAGGTATTAGAGTTTGGTGAGAAAATAATTTGATAAGAGTGCCAGAAGAAAGCAGCAGAAACAGTACAGTCACAAGAATGAAAAAAGCAAAACTGAGTAAACACATGCTAGGAATGCTTGGTAGGCAAAAGTAGGAGGTTTTCAGGAAAGATCAATGGCTGATTTGAAGTCTCTCTTACTAGACTGAAGGTTTTCTTCTCTCTCGGATTCCCGTATCTATCAAAGAAATTTGACTCAAAAAGCAGGAGTCAAAGACAAGGGTTGCAAAGAAACAGCAATGTAATAAACGCTTGGCTATATCCTCATTACCTAACGAATCCTCTCTGTCAATTCCAAATATATATTACTAACCTGTACACCAACTAGTACCAACAGAGTACTAACACTAGCAATATAGGCTACTCATACTGAACCCTGCTATGTTTTTCAGGTTATTCATGATGAATTCCTATGAACAACGTTCACATCCAATACAAAGGTAAATAACCCTGGAATGGTGTATATTACATTGCTTGCACTAAACTAGCATTGTGTAAGAGAGTTTAGATGTATCACCACCAATCATTGAAATGACTACAAAAGGATTAATACGTCACTTACTAATTTTGTCTGCTCTAATTGAATATCTGAGATGTGGTACATGGCTAGTGATGAGATTTTAGCATTACGATGAAAAGTAGCTTCTATTAGGCACATGCTGCTGATAAGAAAAAGAAAAAAATCTACATGTGCAACAATACACACACAAAAATCCACTCCCCACCTCCACTAGCACATTTATTCCAAGAAAAGCTTAACATTAAATACCCACCCTTTAACTATGCCAGTGTGGTTTTGTGGTTTAATATACTACAGTATGTGAAAGGTAAAATAGAGCTATGGCAAATATTGGCCTGTATGCTCACAAAAAGTTAAACATACCTAAAAATGACTGCCTCAGTAAATCTTTCCAAAGCCCATCACTGAAAAATACTGGATGATGAGCTCATTCACAGATTAACTTTATATACATTCCTCTCCCCCTACTAAAAAAATTTGGACTACAGAAATACAAAAAGCTCTTGTACAAGCAAAATGTGGGTATAGTCACCATGAAGCAGCTCATGCATCTGTGAGTAACATCCAGGTCACTCTGTTCGTTGGACCCAAAACAATGAAAATGGTAGGTGAAGTTTAAAAAATTTTGTTGAGGGTTTGTGGGTGGCCAGTTGGTATGATTCAGATACACGCAGTTCCTAGCTCATTTAAAGAGACTCTAACTGGTCAGAGTCCCAAGTGGTCAGCACAGAAAAAGTGGGAAAAAAAAAGATTTTACACATGTCCCTGAATAGTTTACTTTTGATAACCCTTCTCAAAAGTCTTACAGGCAAAGCAATGGAGAATAGAATTCTGATGGCTGATCTGAAAATAATGCTTCCTATTTTATGTCTGTCGACCCACAGTATCAGAAGTGGATGTCAGTGGTATAGCAATGGAGGATTTAACCTTCCTGCCAATTCTCTGTTGCCATCTGACAGAGGGCAGCAGAGGAGCAGGCTGGCAAAATGGTGTCTCACATGAAAGTGAGTATGAAGCAAAGCTGTGTCACTGAATTGCTCCAAGCAGAAAAAAAAATGGCTCCTATTGACATTCACTGATGCTTTCTGAAGGTTTATAGAGACTGAAAACGAGAATGTCAGCAAAGCGGGGCATTGTGTCATGCATTTCAGCAATGGCCACAGTGATGTGAGAGACAAGCCATGTTCTAAATGGCCATTAATAGCTGTCACACCATGAAATGAAGGGTGTCTCAATCAGCTAAACCATGTGAATCATACAATCTTAGAATGGCTTAGGTTGGAAGTCATCAAGTCATCAAGTTATAGCCCCCTTGGCACAGGCAGGGCCACCAACCTCCAGATCTGGCACTACAACTGGCCCCATCCAACCTGGTCTTGAACAGTTCCAGGGATAGAGCGTCCACAACCTCTCTGGGCAGCCTGTTCCAGCACCTCACCTCTCTCAACTTCAAGAATCATCAGATTAAAACCAAAGAATTGTGTATGGAGCTGAATATCAGCTTCAACACAATACAAAGAATGGTGGCAATGTTAGAATATTGCAAAGTTCACTCCAGATAGATTCAACAAACTCTCACACAGGAAGAGAAAGAACACTGTATGCAAATTTGCCAGGACTAGGCTGAAGGCTCAACTTCCAGAGTCAGGCCAGAGGAGATAAACTTTCTCTTACAAAACAATAACACCAGGCCCCATACCAGTTTGAATAGTGTGTAGTACATTGTCATTCTTGGCTGGACTGTCCTATCACACCCACAGTATAGTCCAGATTTGGCACCTTCTGTCTTCCATCTGTTTGAGCTGATGAAAGATGAATCACATGGGCAATATTTTCCTAGCACTGATGATTTCATAGCAACTGTGAAACAGTGGGTGACCTCCACTGGTGCAGATTTTTATGAGCACGGCATGCAGGCTCTTGTTCATCACTGGTAAAAATACATATGTAATGGTGGTGACTATGTTGACAAGTAGTGTTTTGTAGCTGAGAATTTGCTCTAATCAAATAGCATCATTCTACTTTTGTATCTGTGATAGTTTCTGTGTAAATAAATATGAGGCATTACTTTCAGAGCAACCTACGTATTTTAGCATGCTGTCTAAAAATTGTTAATGAGTTAAAGGGAATCCAGAGAAAAAAGGGGACTGGACGTATAAAGAGAAAATAAGAGCTAAACATGTATCTTTGCTACATGACAACTGTATTGATAACATCAATGTCTATAAACACTAGCTACAGAAAGCTAAGAAAGCATATCGTAAGGGGCTACTGCACAGTGAGTAAGTTACTGACAATCAATTCATTATTAAGGATGAGAAACTCAAGAAACATCAAAGCCAGGAAGAGAAAGGCAGACACCTATCATAAACAGATAAAACAGAAAAATCAAAGCTGCATCCTGAACCTAGATAGTCCATCATAACATGTCATAGTTTATACCAATGTAATGAAGCAATTTGCATTTGAAGGTGAGTTAACCTGAGATCAACAAAAAGCTCATACTGATTCTTTACTTGTATTGTACATTTCAGCTGCTCTGCAAGTACATCCTACCACTAGAACACAAAATCACATGTAAAAAGCATTCTAATATTTTAAACTAAAAAGCAGGTTTAAGTAGTTTTGTGCCAACCAGGTTATACTCATTTCAGTTATCACACAGTTTTAATATCTATTAGAAAGTCCATTCAGCAGAGGAATTTCATTGCATGTGAAATCAGTGGGTGCTTATCTTTGTACCTACTGCATCTGTCTTCCAGTAGTTCTTAACATTCCTTTGAAGTGGATTAATCTGTGTACCAACATAGTCTCTGCTGTTTGGGAAACATAGTACTTGGATGACATGGTTTTTTTACATGTTTGTCTACAGTTAAGACAAAAAAAAAAAAAAAAAAAAAAAAAAAAGTGTACCTCCAAAAGCGAGTATTATGCTTCAGATTACTCTGCAACTGTACTTTGCATACTTAATTGCAGATAAATTTCCACACAGTCTAAGAACAGTCAGATTCAGTAAGGTCCTGAAATGAAGCAGAACAACGAGAATAGATTGAATGAACTGTGAAAAGGACGGGATCACAACTAGGTTATAATTTTATTGTCAAATCAAAAGAAATGATTTAAAGAAGGATGAGATTCTAGCCTTAAAAATGTTCACACAATCCACACACATTAAGATTTTGCTGAGACATACTGCAGGCTGAGGTTTGAGCAGATATTACCAATTTAGGCAAAGGAAGAAAAGATGAAGACAACCGCTGACTCTGAAGAGGAAAAATTGACTATGTGCCAATACTTCTTTCCTGTGCAAGAAGCTGTACCATAAAGCCCAAAGTGGACATGACTACTCAATTTCCTGGATGTGTCAGCTGGTAGCTATTTATCTTTTGATTTAATAAATTGTACTGTAAGTAGGTGGCAGCCTCTTCTAAGGGAATGCCTCCTATTTACTTTTCCAGTTCATACTTTGGAAACAGCCACATCAGATTCCACAAAGTAAAAATAGTAGCTAGATTCTAGAATTTATATAGAAATGTGCTCTTCCTGTGCATACCAAGTTCTTTGCCTGAAACAAAACAGTCAGCTTTATAAAGCTCTCTAATCTTGTCACTTCTACAGCAACTCACTATTCCTTTCCCACTTTCTCATAATGACGAATTACATAGTAATAATTTATTACTGCATTTCATATTCTACCCATCCATTTCTCCTTATCATCAAGCACATAGGTTTTGCCTTGTCTTTGTTGCACCTACTCAGACTGAGGAACACAAAATATACTTTGTTCAGAGCACAAACCAATTTTATGAAGTGGGCTTGTAGACTAATGTTTGACATTATACTAAAAGCATAACAGAATATATTTAAACGATATTTTCTCTACATTTTATAATTTCAGCATTTCAGCTGTGATATAATATTCCCCCCACTTAGTATAGCAATTGCATCACATTATACCTCTAATAAAAGACTGCTTAAAAAACCTGTTCACAACAGACCTGATTGCACTAAATTCCAACTGTCAGAACTAAGATGGCTCATATATTGCTCTCAGATGTCACCAATGTAACTTTGTGATTGTTATGATGCATATAAACTTATGCACGTAAACACAAAAAGCACAAAGAGCATGTTATAGAATATGTACTTTTAATTGCTTCAGAAACAGACTGTGATTCTGTCCTAAACACATAAAAGAACCATTAGTAGAACACACTGTCTACTTCAAAACCCTTGAAGACTTCTGTTGAAGCTGAACTACTTAGTGAAATAGTTCTGTTTCTTTCAACCTGAGTTTGCAAGTAAAAGTACAAAAATCCATTCCCTATTTTCCTTTCCCAGGACAAAATTCTTGTCAATGAAAAGTTAGGCAATACAGGCAAGCTGTCTGGTGCTGTATCAATAGCCTACAAAGACAGTCAGACTATGCACAAAATTTACTGCATCAGAGATCAAAAGCATATGGAAAGCAATATATTGCTTGTAGTCTGTCTCACAGGTAGGAAATTGCTGTGTGACATCTTCAGGCTGAGGAGAAAATTGTTAAACCGAGAATAATTCATGGTGATTATTTTATCACCTTACATCAGATGAGCACCGAGGTAGCTCTCTCTGCCTTAGCTTTCATCTTTATTTGGCAGTGTAGAACATCTTTACATAAAGCAGATGTTAGAGAATTACTTTATCAAGGAACAGCCATCCATCATATCTACTATTGCCTCACATATAATGCAGCATAGAACTCCCCATTCGTTTCACATTAGGAAACTCTGTAGCTTCTGTCAGCCCTCCTGCCCAGAGATGTTACCCCTCAACATACCAGCTACTTATATTTTTCAAGTGAGACTTAAGGAAAAAAAAGAAAAAAGGAAAAAAGGAAACAATAAACCCCAAAAACCTCCTGTTGTGAGTCTAGCTGAGAGTTGTTTTTCCTCATAGCCATCTTTCTGTTGGTGTGCTATGGTTTTGTGACTAAAACTGAGTTAACAACACAGTGGGTTTTTGTTGTTGTTGCTGAGCAGTGCTTGCACAGCACTTAGTTTCTCTCTTTTTCCCACTCTGCCTTGAAACTGAGTAACGTGAAGGCGCGCAAACATTTGGGAGTGGATACAGCTGGGACAACTGCCCTGGCCAAAGGGATAGTCCATGCTTTATGATGTGCTCAGGAATAAAGACTTAAGGAAAGGAGAAAGAAGGGTGGACTTCTGTGGTTATGGTGTTTTTCTTCCCAAGTAACCTATATGTGTGCCGAGGCCCTGCTTTCCAGGAAGTGACTGAACATCTGCCCACTGATGGGAATTAATAAGTGAATTCCTTATTTTGCTTTGCTTGTGCCCTCAGCCTTGCTTATTGTTTTTATCTCAGCTCACAAGTTTTCTCATTTTGTCCCCCATGCTGCTGGGGAGCAGAATAGCCCACTCCTATACTTCCATGTTCCACACCCTTTAACTTGCTGGAATTAAATCATCACAACTTACCCTTTTATCTATTCAGCTCTAGTCTATTGAGTGGCTTTTAGTAGAGCAGAGATAGACAGCAGAAACTAGCTCTATGGTTTTTTTTTGTTGTTGTTTGTTTTGGTTTTTTTTTTGGGGGGGGGGGGAGGGGTTAAAGTTAGAAGATACATTTATTTATTTTAAGAAAGGTTTTGCTTGAATTCGTAGCTTGGCCATACTCCATACATAATGGAGTAAGAAAAGCCCTCTTTATTTTGCTATCCAACAAATGCTAATGCTGAAGTGACTTCAGTCAACCACATTTCCTCACCCAGAATTTGTGCAGGTACAGACAGAACTGCACCATGTCAGATGTTCCATAGAATGATGCTGTCCATGCATAGAAAGCACAGCAAAAATACATGCAAAATATTGATTAAAGTGCTTTGCTTTCTCCTGTGTTATTTCCTCTAGGTTATTATATCAATCACCTGGAGTCATCTTCTCCATCTGTTCTTTCTTCTAAAGCAGCTCCCCATTGCCCTTGACTGTTTTTCTTGTATACAATTCTTTCTCAAACCTAATTGGAAACAGCATTGAAACCAATACTCATCATCTTCCCAGGCATGCTGCTTAACCCTTCTACATCCAGAACAGTGCTGAACACTGCATTGGATGGGGCAAAGTATTTTCCCCTCAAATGCTGAGTCAAACACCTCCTCATCATTGAGACTACAATTATTTTTAAGCATACCATGATGAAAATAAACATAGAATATCAAATTTTCCAGGCTGCCAGCTATGAACAGAGACAGAAACTTGCTATTATGTGAGATGTTGCAGAGATGAAAAGAGAAGGAGCAGAATTTGGTCTCTTATACCACAGTATAACATTTACCATTATGACAGAGGTAGATGCTGAGAGAATTGTAGAAATATATATTAAAAAAAAAATTCAATAAGTAGGGCTTCTATCATCAGAGGCTGATTCCAGTCCAGGCACAGCATCTCTCCTCCTATTTTATTTCTAGCATTGTTGTTAAGAAAGGCAATGTCACAGGGAAGAAATAAAGCATGCTTTAGAACAAATAAAAAGAACATAGTAACAGAATATATTTTACACAAAACCTGGAGTTTAATGCTTGGAAATCATGACGGATTCACTGGGTGCACTGCAGAGCACAAAGGAAGCATGAAGTCTTTCATTTCCAGGCATTACTAGTTTGTTTTCATTTGTGTTCCATGATGATATATCTAAATCTTTTAAAACTTTGGATTTTGAACAGCTGAAGCACTAAACACTGTATTTAAAGAAGTTTCACACACCTTTAAAGCAGATGTTTTACTGTAGGAATACAATAAGGTGAGTTTCTGCACAGAACATCTTTGTAAATGAAATATCAAAAACCTTTTAATTTCTTGATTAGTTAAAAGGTCTGACAGTATATTGTCATAATGCTTTACTTCATTTGTTAGTGTATTTAACCAGCAGGTACAAAGAAATCCAACCTAATTTTATGATTTCAAAAACAGATGTTTTAGGGATACATATTACATTATCAATCCACAAAATAGTAAATATGAGTTGCTAAAGAAAGCAAACTGTTCTCTTGCAGAGAAATCAGTCAGTAAAATTTAAATTCGCTTTTATACAAATATGAAGTGCCCTAAAAATGACTCATAGAAATCAACCAGCTTTTTAAAGTCAACATTAAATGTATTCTTAAACCACAACTGTGGATAAGTCTATGACAATATCCTCCAACAATTTATAATTTCCCTCAACTCATGCATTACATCAGCTTTAAGATATTCCTATAGGAGGTTAAAGCTTAACTAATGACCAGAAAAAGTTATTCACTTTCTCCAAATCATGTATTTCTGCTTAAATCCCAAGTGCCAGATATTCTGAATGGCAAAAATATTTTTAACTCAAAGCAAATATATGAGACAGAACAGAACACAAATATGCAACTTCTTAGTTTACTGTTCTAATTGTTAGGCTGTTCCTAGGAATGGTAAGATTATGCCTTCACCAGTTATACCTTAAACCCAACTGCGATAGCTCCTCCTGAACAAATTTCTCAAATATTTAAATATCTGTTTTTCAAGGTGTTTAACGCCAGATCCTGAGTTCTACCCACATACCTGCAAGGTCACATCTTTTGGTCTCTGCTTATATCATAGAATGGAATGGTTTGGGTTGGAAGGGACTCTTAAGATCATCTAGTTCCAATCCACCTGCTATAGGCAGGGACACCTCCCTCTACACCAGGTTGCTCAAAGTCCCATCCAGCCTGGCCTTGAATGCTTCCAGGGAGGGGGCATTCACAACGTCACTGGGAAACACATGCCAGTATTTCACCACCCTCACAATAAAGAATTTCTTCCTAATATCCAGTCTAAATCTATCCTCTCCCAGTTGAAAACCATTTCCTCTTGTCCTGTTGCTACATGCCCTTCTAAAAAGTCCCTCCCCAGCTTTCCTGTAGGCCCCCTTCAGGCACTGGAAGGCTGCTATAACATCTCCTCAGAGCCTTCTCTTCTCGAGGCTGAAGAGCCCCAGTTCCTTCAGCCTGTCTTCATAGGGGAGGTGGTCTAGCTCTCTGATCATCTCTGTGAACCTCTTCTGGAATTTCTCTCATAACTTCACATCTTTCTTCTGCAGGGGCTCCAGAACTGGACGCAACACTTCAGGTGGGTTCTCATGAGAGCAGATAGAGGGGCAGAATCACCTCCCTCGACATGCTGGTCACACTTGTCTTGATGCAACCCAGGATAGGCCTGGCCTTCTGGGTTGCAAGCACACGTTGCTGGCTCATGTTGAATCTTTCATCAACTGACACTCCCAAATCCTTCTCCTCAGGGCTGCTTTCAAGCCATTCTCCATCCAACCCCTATCTGTGCTTGGGATTGCTCTGACCCAGGTGCAGGACCTTGCACTTGGTCTTGTTGAACTGAATGAGGTTGGCATGGGTCCACCTCTCAAGACTGACCAAGTCGCTCTGGATAGCATCCCTTAACTCTAGCATGTAATCTGCAAACTTGCTGAGGGTGCACTCAATCCCACTGTCCACATTACCTACAAAGATGTTAAATAACATCAGTACAAATATTAATCCCTGAGGAATGCCACACATCACCAGCCTCCACTCGGACACTGAGCTGTTGACAGCAACTCTCCAAGTGCAAGCATTCAGACAATTCCTTATCCAGAGTGTGCTTTATCCATCAAATCCATTTTTCTCCAATTTGGTGACCAGGATGTCATGCATAACAGTATCAAATGCTTTGCACAATTCCAGGTAGATGATATCAGTTGCTCTTTCTTTATCCACTGATGCTGTAACTCCATCATAAAAGGCCACCAAGTTTGTCAGGTATAACTTGCCCTTGATGAACCCAGACTGATTACTACAAATCACCTTGTCTTTATTTTTTATGTGCCGATGCCAAAATGTACATATGAATACATAGATATTCATTATAGCCACAAGACTCCTTGTGATATGAACAAAAATTAATCAAATAATTATTCTAAAGTGCCTTTCGAAATTCATGCATCCAGCTTGCTGTTAGCATAAAATAGATACTTGATACAACAAACCCACTGGTAATCCATTTAGTTGGATTAGACACATCTGGCTGAATAATCAAATATTTCACCTTTAAATCACACTCACAAAGGAAGCAATTTTTTTTCACTTTGTGTCTGGTCTTCTGGAGGGAGGCTAACACATAATTTAAATGAAGTACATAGGGGTGTAGTCCTACATTTGTTTCCTTGTGTTTTCATAACTGCTAAGTTCTGAATTTTAACCTCCAAAACATGTTAACTTGAACAGCTTTGACATGTTCTCTCCAACTAGTAACTATTCTTGGACAGTATGCTTGCAAAAGCTTCTGTTTCCCAAGAGAACTTTGCATGCTTCTGTTCCTTTACCAAGTCAAAATACTCTTCATTAAAATATAAGATTTTATTATCTTTTTATATATTACAAATTTCAGATATATTGTCAAAACAAATACAATTTGTCAATGATATATCGTCAAAACAAAGAATACAATTTTGTGACTAAAAGCAATGACCAACTAATTGATTTACATTAGTGATTTACGTTCATTAGTTATAGGATCCAATTGCATTCTAGCCAGCAACCTATAGAAGTATCTATAAGGACCTCTTTAACTGCTAGTTGTTTGATTCCCCTTTGCATAGGGAAGACTCTCTTCGGTATGTTTGAAAGTTTATTTCTACAACTCCTGTTAAAATTTAAGGAAACATAAAAAGTATGCAAGCAGCATGACGTTAGTATGTATATACTCAGTTGCCTTATTTTTAATAGTATTTTTTCATGTTTCTTCTTCAGTGTGTGGGTTGTTTAGGTTAAAAGCACTTTTGGACAATATTTTTTTCTGTTTCCCAGTTAGAACTTGTTATATCACTTTCTAAACTTGATAAATAATGCATAGCAAAGCAAGCTTATGGTGAGTGAATATTAATGGCAGGGATTAGAGCACAGAAACTAATCTACAGTCAAAGAATGCTAAAGCACAGAGTACTAAGTGACATAAGTAGGCTAATTGGATGCTTTTTACAGGAAGTGCTTTACTGCAAACTTGAGATTTACCTGACAAAGATTTACTTGATGACTCTTGGCATGAGAAAGAAAAACAAAATCCTCTTTTTTGTCAGATCTGTGTCTTGACATCAAGGGGAATAGACAAAAATCTATGCAGTATCTTAATGGCATATTATTTTCCTTCTTTATTTATTTCAGTAATCAAATCAATCTTACTACTGTTTTACTCATGTCAAAATCCTTTTCCTACACTTGAAATACTCAACTCAGCTAAATGTTATCTTCTTATTCCATCATACAAGAGAATAACTACAGAAGTCCCTCCCAGCTGTTTCTCAGTGGCTGCAAATGCTAGGTGCTCTAGAGTCTTAGAACAATTTAGATATCAAGAATTCCAAACTCAAAGGCTGGAATCTGCTTTTGACTTGAGGAATTATTAATATATAAATATTTCTTAATGAAATTGATAGTCATATTTTTCAGCCAGAGGTACTATAGAAGTAGAGATCAGTACTAGTTACTAGCCAACTCCACAGATCACAGTCTTAGGATTCAGAGGTGAGACAGGCACTCAAAGGGACAGAGTACTTGAAGCTCAAGCTTAGGTGAAAATGGAAGTAGCAAGAGCAGACAGCTGACCAAAAATATTTCTTCAGTAATGGTCAGAAATGCCTATGTAACATTGGAAATTTAGCTGCCTGCCCAAACCATCAACCACTCAGCCTGATCAAAGTCCAGAACCAAACTGAGCCAGCAGAAAAACTTTGAAGGAAGATCTGAGTACTAAAATCTCAATGTAAGAAAGTGCCAGCAGTAATCCTATACTGTGCTACAGATCTCTCAAGTAAAATCCAGTAACTGTGTTGGATAAATCTCATAAATAACACGACTGGCAAATGCAAGATATGTAAATTATATGTAAATTATAACACAAAATTTTCAAACCGCAATCTCCTAATCTTATACATAGCTGTAGAAGTCAAGATTGTTGTTCTGTAGTCAACAACTATTACAGAGTGGAAATTGTAAGTTATGTTTACATTAATACTTTTGGAGGCCTTTCTTTTAAAAATCCAACATAGGAAACTGAGTTTGAGGCACAGTGCCACCTGAATTTTTGAACAAAGCTGGCAGATGTGTTCATTTACAGAAAACCACTCAAGGTTCATTTGCTTACATGTAGGTATCTACTGCTCTTCTCAATGACAAAAGGAATCTGAAACTCTCCAGGAGATAAATATTCCTTTTGGAGTTATAGTCTTTCTAGACAGATGGGGCATCCTTAGAACCTCTGAGTGTCCGTCTGAGATCAAGCTCTTCCACTGATACGAAATACAGGCACAAACTCACAGTATCAGAGATCTTGCTCAGAAATACATAACTATATCTGTGTGACTTCTGCTGATTTCAGTAGAGCTCTCAGTTGAAACAATGTAAGCTCAGATAAAGCTGGGGTATTCTAAGTAGCTCTGAGGGATAACTCAGGTGCACTGGGGAAGTCTAAATAGAATTAACAGTCTAGAAATATTTTCCAGAGTTATTCTGTAAAGCTTACTGTTAAAATTGTTAGGATATTTTTCCAGAAGGAAGCTATAAGTAAATAAAAACAAAGGTGAAACACAGCAAATACATAAAAAAAACATTATTATATACATAAGGAATAGGTAGCTTAATGCTCCTACATTCATCAATACAGACTGTGACACATCATTTAACTACCCTTTCAAAAGAACTATTTACTAAAGTGTCACTTAAGTAGAATGGCATTTCAGAGATATCTTCACATTTCAAAAGACTACAGAATAATTCTTACTTTATGTAAACACTTATACCAAAATTAGCATATATGTATGTAGCTCTAAAAGTATTGTCTCCTATTTATTTCCATGAAAACTACAGGTACAAAGAGCACAATAAGACTATTTGATAGAGCCAATTCTTAGCTACAAAACAGTTTTCCCGCTGTCACCATCATGAGCTATGCATTTTCACCATGCATGAACAAAAGCCTGCCTGCTGCACTTCTACAGATCTGCACCAGCAAAGGTGATCCACTGTTGCTGTCGCCACTGCTAAAACGCACCACCCACTGATTTACTGTTTTGACATCCACTGGCTGGTCTCCATAAACATTCAGAAAGCATCAATGAATGTCAGTGGGTGCCATTTATTCCACATGGAGCAATTCAATTTCACACCTTTTCTTCTTCTGCACTTCCATGTCAGATGCCATGTTGTCAGACTGCCCCTCTGCTGCCATCTGTCACATGGCAGTAAAAAGAAAAGGAATACTGTAGGGAGGCTCTACTGCCATACCACCAACATTCACCTCTGACAGCAGGTACCAACATAATAAAATATGAGACATTACATGACTAACATGTAATGTGTAATCAATTTTCCATGGAAATATCCGAATCATAGAATTGCTAGGGTTGGAAAAGACCTTAAAGGCCATCAAGTTTCTACCTTCCTGCCATGGGCAGAGTTGTTACCCAATAGAACAGGCTGACCAGGTTTCCATCCAACCTGGCCTTGAATGCCTTCAAGGAGATATCTGAAGTTCAAGGCTTTATACTTTGCTAAGCTAATATTTACACTGTGAAAACAAACTAAAAATCTCAGTACATTTGTGTATGTTTTTAATAGCATACAACTGGCTGTAAGCCTGCAAAGGCACATCAATTTAAACATCTGTATTACCTACAAGGATTAATGAAACTTTGGATGTTAGTACATTATTAGCTTGCACATGATTATTAAGAAAATCAAATTTTAAATCTTGTTGCAAATCACATTCTCCTGGTCAGTTAATTTTCAATGAAAATAAATCCATATATAATAGAAGAATAAGCCATTCCATCTGAGGGTAAGAAAAGATTTTCTTTGGTTGTACTTGCAATATGTTGAGCCCCAATCTATGTGCACATATTTGTACCATATTAATGGTTTTATGACAGAAAGGAGTTTGCTTAAGCGGAAATTCTTCAGTACTACTACTTCAGACTAACTAGTATGAAGTTAGCTTTTGTTAGACAAGGATCACTGCAAGGAGGTACCTGCTATAGGAGGAAAGCTGGTGAAATCCCTGTTTTTGTTTTTTTCCCTACTGCCCATTTATGGTTCTACCTGCAATAGTAAATTACATAAACATGTTTTTATTGCAAATTTTCACTTTCAAAAAAGGAGAATTCCCCAAATTATGCTTTAACTACATGCCATGCTACTATTTCATGCTCTTCTATGTTACAACCCATATTATGGCATTATGAGACATTTTCTATTTGAGAAACTCCATTGCATTTCAAAGGTAGAATCTGTTTTAAACGTAAAAGAAAATCAGGTATGGGAAAAGAAACAAACAAACAAAAAAATGGTAAAATGCTCCACACTGAAATGACAGCAATAGAGTAAATGCAGCTTGTGCAGATTTACTTGAAGTTAGCTACTAGTTGGCTAGAGACTTCCAGACCAAATTATTGCATTTGCAAGTAATATCATTTCTAATATATGCAATTGAATTATATTCTACCTAAAGATTAATCAAGTGAAGGACAACAATAAGGTGGCAAACAATAAATTGAAGCAAGATGATAGTCCAGAAAGAATTGTTTTATATATAATATATATTATTTTATATACAAATATAATATATATATTATATATATAATAATATATATGTGTGTATATATATATATATAATATATATATATACACACACACACACATTTAATAAGAAGGTAATACCTACTAATAATCCTAATTTATTTTCCTTACAACAGTTGAGTCCTGGGAAAAGCTTGTATGGTAATTTTAGAAATATAAATGGTATTCAGAATATTCGGGTTCTTTGTTGTCAAGCATGGAAAGAGTGAAATGATTTCTCTCTCCCCATACGCAGTGTCTGCATTCTGCATACCTCTCAGGAAGTTACAGAACTCATCTTTTCGCTATACAGTGAGACTGCTTTTTGGCTGGAGCAAAGGACAGGGGAGGATGTGGAAGAATACATATAGGAAATCAAGTTTTAACCACAAAAAATAAGTATCAATATGTGGGATAACTTCATCTGTGGATACAAAAGAAAGACTTCCTTTGGCTTTTGTTTTTTGTCCCCTTCTGTTCCCCACTCTGGAAACCCCCTTCTAGTTCAAACCATGCAAGGCACTGCACTTGTGCACAGTCTGTTTTGTTCCACAGGGAAGAATGGAAAAAAGTAAGAGAACATAGCAAATGACGTGGAAACTTTTGACAACTTTTGAATATGGATGACATTCAAGAATGAAAAGTAAAGAATGGGTCATTGTTCATTGTTGTCTTTCCAGGGATTCCACTACATTGTCATGAGATAAATATTCCCAATGCTTTTTTTCCAAGAAACAGGAATGGAGAAAAACTGCTCAATTCACATCTGTGTTAAGCACTGGAGCACAGCAGAATTAGCTAAAGGGCCCATGGAGGAGCAGCTCTTGGAAAAATGAAACAATTTTTGCAATGGACAAAGCACATGGGATAAAGACTGCTAAAGCTATCAGGCAGCCATATCAGTGTTGAATAGGTCAAAAACCATATAACTAAGAAATCAAGTTAACCACTTGTTTAATATACTAAGAGAGAGCCCAGTTACTGTCAAATACCAGAGGAGAATGCGGTACATACTACTGTGTGATTCAGTGCCTCTCTGAAACTAAGTAGCTCAAACACAATAGGACTTTGATCGTGAGCCTATGAGATGAGAGCCAGATCTGGCAATTGTAATATTGAGTTGTATATTTTTAAAAACCTTAAATTCATACACCCCCAGAACACAGTCAAAATTCCAGTACCGATAGCCACATTCTGAACTGAACTTGGTTACTGGGTGTTGCAAGAGAAACAGTTACTAAGTCCTTATCAACATTTGCTTTCCTATTGAACCTTTAAATTGATAAAGAAAATGGTTTGTTTTATCAAAGAGCCGTAGCATATGACACTTTTAGTGGACATGAATGAACTGTTTTTTTCTGGTTTTAGCATAAATGAACACTAAAACCCACAAGCATCAAAGCCTATCTGCCCATCAGGCTGTCTGGCACACACTTTACTCCACTGCACATTCTGAACCACAGCACATTCAGGTTGATATGGAAGTGGTGTAGAGCTTCAAGGGTGAAGCTAAGACTGTCAAGGTTGCACTGATAGCTGCAAAGTGTGTTTGCCACCAAGACAATCCCCACCACACCTTCAAGAGACACTGAGGAAAAATGCGGAAAGCATAGTAATTAACTTGCACCCAAGACTGTGTCTTCAGGAAAGAGCCCATGGTATCACAGCAGTAAGTACCACCAACTTTTAACTCATGTAAATGCATCCAAATTTGACATAAGCACTCTGCAATTCTGCAGCTTTACTGCTTTCTGATGCAAGTGACCACTTCATTCTAGGCAGTTCAAATCTATTTCTTAGTCTTATTCTCTATATTAAAATTGTATCTGTTTTGGGCAGACATTCACATATTTTTCTATTCATGGCATCTTCTGCTTCTTCATTATCAACCAATGCCTATCCAACTTTGCATAACAAACGGGGCTGGACCACCAGCAGCATGCAGTTCCTTGCTATCTCTCATTTGTATAACTTTGCATTTCACTGGATACTGGTTGTGCAACCATTTGAACAGGAATTAGTGACTCCATCTATAGAGCAGTCTTTCCTTACTTGGAATTTTCCTTATTTCCTTATTTTTCATTTGTTTCCCTCCTTTCTCCACTCTGAGAAAAAGTTAAATTTAGACTTTCAAAATGGTTGCTGCTGGGGGAGCCATGAAGAAACAGGACATGGACCAAGATTGTATGACAGATATGGGCTCCCACTGATTAGTGAGCGAACAGGGTTAGCAGCTGAAAATGAAGATGCTCCTAATCACTGCCCTCAGAAACATAGCAGCTGGAGAAGTACAGGAATGGCAGTAGTCCTTCCAAACTTTTTGGAGACATGGATCACATGAACATTAATAATTGCTATAACAATTTGCATGTCTCAGTCATAATAATAAAATTGACTTATACGTGTCTAGATTTCATTACATAGACTTGTCTATGTATCTGTCAATGAAGTAATTTATGCTGTAGCTGATTAGGTACATAAAGAAACCAGTCTGACAAAATTAAATTGTTATATTTCCTTACACAGCAAGCAGTACCCAAAACAGGGAGTACATTTCATAGACTGAGATTTCCCAGCACTCTCTAACTCAGCTTTCAGAATTTTTCAGTAGGAGAACATTTTAAGTGCAGGTTAAAATGATTTTTTATTCACTTACAGTTACAAGTAGATGCTCTATACATCACATCGACAACATAAACCTCCAAAGTATAAAAGCCAAAGACCCTTGCCCTGTCTAAAAGCAATGTGCTAGATAAAACCGGGGAATTTCAATTAAGGATGAATGTGCAATTACTTTAAGGAAGAATAAAACCAAGCTATCCATTAGGAATATATGAGCAGCTGTTTAAAAAAAAAATGCTGTGTGATCATTCAATTAGCTTTCAACATTGAAGGCCACAGATCATTTCATTTGTCACCACATCGATTAGGCAGCTCTACATTTTGAGGGCTGCTTGCCATTAGGTTATTAGATCCAGATAATTTATTGTCTTAGATTTACATGAATACATCCTACATTAGCTGATAAAGAAAGTTAGAAAATTTGTATCAAGCCCTTTTTATATGTATAACAAAATACTATTCTCAAAACACAGGCAGATATTATATGTATTTCTTCAAGGTAAATTATGAGTAAGGACTTAAAACTGAAAATTCTCATATCCATTCTGTTAACTGTGAAACTACAAGATAAAAATAAATACTGGGGAAGTAATACTAAACAGGAAAATCTTAAGTATTCTCTCAAAATCATAAAAATCAACATCTGAGGTACAAAAGCCATTTCTAGAATTTTTATGTTTCTGAACCCTCCTTTTTTCCAACAGTAAAACAACCTTCACATCTATTAGTAGCTTGAATTGGAAATATACTAACTATAACAAGATCTTTTTTTTTAAGTAAAGGTATTTATAGAGTTTTTAAAACACCATGTTTCTTCATAGAAGCTGAATTGACACTGTAATATCTGAAGTAATTTTATTTAAAGAAAAATTAATTGGAAATGCTTTCTTGTTTTGTTACAAGATGTATAAAAGATCATTCTCCTACCTTAGTAAAAGATGCCTGCTTCTGACTGGAGCAATTTTACTTGCACGCTTGTAAACTCTTGAGCAGTAATCCTGTTATGTGTCTACAGCAGTTTCATAGGGGTGGGACTTCTGTCTAATAATGAATTCACTAGGGAATCTTTCTGTTCAAAGAATACTGCTGCAGAAAAGGCACTCTACATTTGCTGTCACAAGGTTTTAGATGATTAGGGTGAGACACAGGAAGTAAGTACACTTACATCTATTCAGTGATGCGGAATAAAATATTTTCTATATGGTAATACTTAGGCAAAAAGACTGAAAATTGCATTATGCTTTACAGGAGAATTGTAAATGTGTGTGTACACACATATTAAAGAAAACAAATATGAGAAAATCACTTATCTAGTCTGTATGGGTGTAACATACTGGCATGACTGGTATGGTTAGCAATTTTAAACATATTATCTGAGAACCAGAAACTCAAAATCATAGTTTAAAATGCACATTCATACTTTAAACTCAAAATTGTACTTTAATGTACAGATTCATACTTTAAAACTTGTATTTTATTATATCATAATCATAAATGATGAGCTGCCTGAAAAGCAGATGTACATCAGCCCACTGGCAACCACTAATTTCCCCTGTCCAGTGGCAGCACAGATCTAATGAAGGTACCCTGTAATATGTTAACTAACTCAATAACATCAAAGCTAGCTTCCTACAAGCTCTGTGATTGAGAATGGTAATGCTTATGGTCATTATTAAGATCTATGAGCAAAAAAAAAAAAAAAAAAGAAAACCTGGAGAGTACATGTGGTCACATAAGGCAGACAAACATATGACAGCAGACTTACACGGCTACCGGAAGAGACATTTCTGACAAGGTTACAGCACTGAATGTGACAAAGGCTGAATAAGTGTTCCACTGTTGAACCAACCATTTTAGT
Organism: Gallus gallus; assembly: GCF_016699485.2. Classification (NCBI taxonomy): domain Eukaryota; kingdom Metazoa; phylum Chordata; class Aves; order Galliformes; family Phasianidae; genus Gallus; species Gallus gallus. The sequence goes on along the minus strand of NC_052535.1, from coordinate 63,855,421 downwards.
GAAGCTAAATCATCCAGCATTTTTCTCATCTCATTTGTAGATTATAAAAAGCAAAATAAAGCACAGCTTATGTCTAGATCTAAAATCATCAAAACCAAGTTAAAAATAGAACTCGATAGATTTTAAGATACCCAAATTGAAAAAAACTGACACCCTCAATTTTGGGTAATGTTTAAATCAGGAAAACCTCTAAAGGAAGCAACATAGTATTAATAGAACTAAAATTCCCTATAGGCCTCTAGAATTGCTTCTTTACTTATTCACAGATGTTCAGTTGAGGACATGGTTGTGAATGTTCCTAGCTAGCTCTTCCAAAATGTGAAATTGGGCCAAGAAAATAGATGTTTCCTTCCCTAAAATACTGAAGCGCCTCTCAACTTTTCCCGTTTGCTGCCTCACTACAGGTACTGAGAGTCTCAGATTTCTTTATGAATTCCTCTGATTCAGCATTGATTCAAAGTATGGAAGACAAATCAGCTCCCCTACCTTTTATTTCATTTCCCAACTATATGCAACTGCCCTAACCAGCAAGTCACAAAGTGGTCTACGTGTTTACTGCATCTTCTTTTGAAACTGTTTCAATAAGGACACAGCACAAGAATTTGAGGTACTTATAAGACAAACCAAAATAATAAATGCATACTAGAAAGTTCAAACATGAACATAACCTGAATAGCAGGTAACGACCTTTACCTAGAGTAGAATTTTAGGATTTTATTTCAAGAGAAGTAGAAAGAATGTACAGTTACTTAAAGGGCAGAAGTAATAGCAGAGAGGGATGAGAACATATTGAGCTAGTCAAAAGCCAGAACAGACAAAAAAAGGAATAATTTGTTCCCATCATTCTCATCCCATCCCATTAGAGCAGATCATATGGCAAGGAAGGGGTTTAATCTGCAGGAAGAAGCGTTTTCTAAAGTCTGTTGTGGATCTACCAGTAAAGACAGACTCGGCAGTCTTGCCTAAAAAGCTTCAAGATCAGATTGAACAAAACAATAGTAAATAATGGTTTTACATTGGCTAAATGAAGTGGTCTGCTGGTCTGTACAAGAGCTTTTGTTACAAGTTCGATATATTGAGCACGCATAAACGAAGTACAGTTGTATCAGAAATAATTTTATCTATAGTATTTTTCTAACTGAAAAAGAAAGGTTCAGAAGTATTGATTATATTCCAGAAGTATAAGTTTAACCTTGCTGATAAAAATCTTAAATTGATATGACACTAGTTTATCATTTTACTCTTACTTTAAAACAGCCAAAAAAATGCAAGCTGTTTACCTAAATTAACCTTGTTCTTTTCTCAATTATATGTAGAAACATTAAGACTACTTCCCATAGCTCTGAGAGCAAAATCTTCACATCAGTACTTTGATTCTGCTTTTTGTATAAAGTAATTGCACCCCAGTAGATCTGAGAACTTAATTATTCTGACTTAACAGATTGATTTTACTTAAGACCTTCTTTTATTGATTTACTATGCAGTTGAAATACTATTTCACCTTCTGGTTTGTGCATTGTTTGTATTAAATTACTAACTGTTTTTCATCTACTTTACAGATTACTTTGTAGAAAAGTGACCTCAAACAGCACAGGTATTGTTTTTTAAGGAAAAAATTGCATGCAGCTCCCTTGTTACTGTTGGATAGCCAAACTTTCAGTAACACTTTTGATCTTTGATAGCCAGTGATTAACAGATACAAGTCTCCTTGTATAGATGTTCTTTAATCACGTTAAGTTGTAGCACTTTGTAAATGGAATGTATTCTTTGGTAGAGGAAATTAAATTTTATAGAATATTTTTTCTGTGAATGTTGGTTTGATTTACAGGTATTGTGTTGCAGAAACATCATCAGTGTTTAACAATATCTGCAACAGCATAAAAACAATGAATGCTTCAGTTAATGACAAAAAATACTGGAGTTATTGGAAAGTACATTTCATCTACAAGCTGTAAACAGAGACTAACTCTGTCAAACAAATTTGAGTAGAATCGTTGTTCAGGGGCATTTAACCATTCCCTTCCCCTTTCAATCAGAAGAGGAATTGCATATACATCCATATAAAAACATGCAAAATGTCTAACATTTTTCTTTATTTTCTAAGCTGGAATACATCAGATAGCATGGAAGACTTGAATCCTACATGGAACTGCTACAGACTTTATTTCAATAGAATGTTTATGGCATGTTGTCTGTCACTCTGTTTTAGTGATGTACAGGTTGTGTAGGGTCAGTTCTTCTGCCTCTCTGGGGAAGAAAGTACTGATATTTTTGAGGAGCCCAAATGCCGATTTTCTTGTACGAAGGGCTTTCAAAAAAGAAGCATGGAGAGTCTGTCCAGCCACCTTGTGTTTCTAATTAAAGAGTTTGCAGAATCACGCATAAGAGCCTTTTTGAGAAAGTCTATTCAAGAAATATTTTTAAAGATACTTATACTATGGAACAGAATAATATATATACTTTAATTGCAGAAAGGTATTTTAATTTCAGCAAGTTATAGAACTGTAGGGAAGAAAATGAAAAAAAGTGCAGGACAGGGGTGCTCACTACAACTAAGCTTGAGTACATCAAAGAGTGGATAACGATATTATACAGGGAAACAGTTAACAGTATCACTGTGCATACTTACTCCATGAAGGGTTTAGAGTCTTTGTAATCTCTTCTAAATTAAAAATAAACACTAAAGCTATATTCTGACAACATTTGGGTTTAAGAAATAAAAGGCTGCAGTGAGAAAAGCTGTTGCAGAGAAGGCTGGCAAAGTCTTCAGTACTTTACTGATGACTTATGCAAAGGACTGCACATAATTATTAGTTAGCCCAGTATTCTACTCAGCCTAGGATACTTCAAGTTTAAGATTTGCTTTCTACAGTTTTCTTCTGGAGATACATCACTGCACTAGTATACTACTTCAAAAAATCTACTTTCCTCACTTCTACTCTACGCAGTTTTAAGCCTCAGACTTTGCAGAGTTTATGCCAATACAATTCTTAATGCATTCCTGTTGCTATGATCAGTTTGTTTACAGCTTGCAGATGAAGTTGCTCATTCATATTTTTGAGAATATTCTGGGATTTTTCATTGACTAAATAGTAACTTTTAACCTTCTTGCCCTACATGCGTGGGCAGTGCTTCCTCTCTGTACATCGCGTGTAATACTTGAATGGCAGCATCAGCTTTTGCCAGCATCAAAAGCATTGTACTGGCATTCTATCTGTACTGCAAGCAAGATTAATAACTGCATATATTATCTTCTGATGGCTAGGCACTGATACAGAATGCACTCAATACACTTTGCTGAAATTTCTTTGTATATAAGAGTAGAATTTAATGTGCTAGAGGAAATTCAGAACAGCATTCCCTATGTTTAATTAACAGGTGCAATATGGCTCAGTAGTCAAGAAAATGAAGAGAACAGCTTTTCTTCAAGTGTGAATTTCCACAGCATAATCTTTTCTTCCCAACTCAAAGGAAAGCATCTTATTTTCTACTAGTATGAAATCTAAGAGAAAACATCACTATTTCTTAAGTATCATGGTGCAAAAATCTAATAGAGAGTGTTGAAAATAATGCAGTAGATAAAAACACTGGAAAATACAATATTTGCTGGTTCAGTTGCTTATATTATTTTTTGCATTGTTTTCTTAAAAAATACACCCTCCCCCAAAAAAGATACAAAAGCCCCCATTCTCTCCCCTACCTGTCCCAAAAATCCAAAACCTGGGGCACAGGTGAACAGGTGAATGGAATAATTTTCTCATGGATTAAACTTAACCACAAGTGGCTACTGTGATAGAAGCAGACTACAGTTTTGCTCTCTTACTTCAAAAACACTGGAAAGCGTTCCTCACACTTGATAGTGCATATTTATTGCATTTCTCATGAATAACCAGAATATAAATACTTTCTATTTGATATTCATAGACTAATATCAAAATACTGTAGTGTTTCCTGAGTTTCCTGTTTCCCATGACTTCCATCTGCGATCTTTTTAGTGACCTTTGCGACAGAGATTTTTTCTTTTTTTTTTCTTTTCTTTTTTTTTTTTTTGTTTCTCTCATGGTTTCTGTGAAAATGAATGTAGCCTAAAGCTGACTTAAGACCAACATTTAGAAATCATTTTGTTCTTCTTCCATTTCTCACCCACACTTTTTTTCCCATACTTATGAAAAAGACAACAAAAATAATTCACAAATATTTGGATGCACTTTTTGTCTTGTTTAGAAGTCAAGGTTTTACAAATATTTGGAGAGATTCATACAAAAAGAGTAATTATGATGGCCTAGATTACTTGTTTTTAGCTGTCTTTTTCTCTATGTATTAAATTGAAAGATATGAGACTAGGCTGGAAAGTTGAGTGCATTCCTCATGAGGAAAAAGAAAAAAGCATATTTCACATGGTTATTCCAGGAGTTGGGAGATCCACCTGAATTTAGCCATACAAAGTTAACACAACATCACAAACACTGAACATTAGTTAAATGATGCATGTAAACTAATTGGCAAAGTAAAACTTTCCTGGTGTTTTTTGTTTTCTTCCAAGTAACAGTAACGTATCAGTAGAAAAAAACATATATTAAAAAAAAAAAAAAATCATACTGCTTCCAGACATTGCAGACTGACAAAGCTGTAACAGATGATGCCTGTTACACTACATGCTGTGAACTTGATCTCAGAGGAAACACAAAAATTAGACTAAAAAATAATTGGGAAATGCAGCAGAAACTTAAGTGTTCAGTGATGCAGTATCTAAAGGGTAAAGTTAAAGAGAGTGAAAGAAGCCTGATCTGTTTACCTTGAGCAAGGGAAGGCCAGGGTAACTTATTCACAATCAAGTATTTTGAGAAATAATCTGCAATCCATTCAGAGCACTTGCAGAGTAGCTTTTCATAAAAGAAATAAAATAAAAATATCAACCACTCTGGTGGGGGGCACTACTGTATCCCATTGCCTCAAGCATTAGAAGTTAATAAGTCAATCCCTTTAAGCTCAAAAAGAATAGTCATCCTGAGCTCCACTTGAGGCCTTCATTTTGCCACATAGATGGGCTCCTCTACCTACAGACTCCCTCTTCTTGCCTTGAGGAGATTGCAACATGACAGAAGCCAGGATGAGCAGTAAATGCAAGAGTACCACAGAAGTATTTCAACTTTTCTTCCCCTTGTAAACATCTTAGAGGAAAAAAAAAAAAGATGGGATCAAAACAAATACAGAAATAAAATCCTCAGACGTCTTTTAAAATAAGATTTTATGCTTGTTTTCAAAAACCGCTGCTTAGAAATTTGTTGGGTACATTTTTCCTTGACTCAGAGCTTCCCTTTACAACCTGCTCTTTTAAGCAGGAACTTCATAGATTTCTTAAACAAGATGGTTATTTACACAGAACAAATCTCCCAGCATAAAGGCAGTGTGTCTGAGATATGTACTTTGCCAAATAAATAGATAAACATATACAAGAACACTTACTTCAAAAAGGTTTTTTATGCTGAGTGGTTCTCTTAAAGAGAAAGAATGTTCAGGCTTTCAGAAACAGCAACCATCGTAAAGTTTAACAATTTACAATTGCTTCTACACAACATTCCTTATCTTGGCACCCTACTAAGAAATAATCTTACTGGTTCCTGATATCAAACTAGAAAAATTCCACCCCGTTTATATATACCAGGAACAGAGAAGTCTCCCTAACATGTAGGATTCACTTCTACTTTGAAGAGTATTTGGGAGAACAAAAATTCCATTAGACACTTAAAGGTGAGATTTAGTAAACAATGTGGTTTTAGCTGACACTGGTAGGTCACTTCCAGTGGCTTCACCGGTAAAAATGGAATAATGCTTCCCTTCCTTATCACAGAGGGAGAACTGAAAAATGACCAAGTTTGTTCAGCAACTGACAACAGTAATAACTTAAATTAGTAATTTCAATCAAAACTGCAACACCAAGTTTTTCCTTGTAAGGCATTGACATCAAAGTGACATAGGAGATCAAGGATAGTATTGGCATAACTACTTTGAAACAAACAAACATGCAACAGGTAGATGTTGTCATTTACCCTTAAGAAGAAGGAAATAAAAGACGAGGACCAAAGTTACTGCCTACATAGATAATAAAACTGGAGATAAAGTCATAAGAGATCTTCATGCTACACACATTCACCAGTCAAGACAGAAGTGTTAATGGGTTTTCCCCACATTAGCTTTTATAGTTAAAAGAAACAAATATTCCAGAAGGAAATTAACTCCATAAATAGAAAATATATTGCTATGGCAGAGACATTGACAAACTATCACTTCTATCTTTAACTTTTGGAGCGAGATAAGATGGAAGGATAGGTCAGAAATTTCATACATATTTGTCCAATCACACAAATATCTTATTATTAAAAAAACAAACAAACCCAAAAAAGTAAAATATTAACTTGGTATTTCTGAGAAAGAGTAGCAAAGGAGAAAGAGAAGGCAGGGAAATTACACCCACAAAAACAGAAGTTTCATCATGAAAACTTACGTCTCAAACAACAAGAACTACATTAAAAAAAAATGTATGAACGACCAATTTATTTCCCTCTATTCTCCCCTCTGCACCCACTTGCTTGCAGGCATGGAAACTTCATGAATTTTAATTCTATCTTTGAACACCATTACAAAAAAAAAAGTTATTTTTTCCTGAAACTAAGAAACAACAACAACAAAATATGTATACCTCACTAGGCTGATATTCAGGATCATGTCTTTTGTTATTTCTTATATTTCTTATCATACTGAGAGGCTGAACAGACGCTTTGTGCCTTCACATGCAGGGATATGAAAGATCCTGACATATCCACTCCTGTTCCAAAGCTGCAAAGGGCATTTAAGACAGAACGTGAAAAAGCACCTTACAGAAAGGAAATTTTGCAGTTCCTTCCTTCCTTATTCACAGCTCATTTTACAAATGTGAAGAGATAGTCAGAGCTATAACACACTGCCACATTGGTTACAGCTAACCACAGACAGATAGCTCTTAAGTATAGGACTCCCATATCACTTCTGTCATTCCTTCTGTTATTTAAATAGATAAATATTTTTATTACAAACTCAAAATGAAGTTTAGATTTTCTTACATGCTTGTGAATCATGCTTGGGATTAGAAATAAGAAGCTTGGTGTTTCCTCCTTTCTCTCTTTTTACTCCTTCTTTTCCTCAGTATTCAATCATTTCACAGAAATACAGAAGAATTATCCTTTTTTTTTTTAAGGTACAATTTCAAGTGCTCAAAGGTGAGCTCTATGATAACGCAACATCATAACTTCAGAGCTTGTGAGATTGAGACAATAGATGAAGCAGGATAAATAGCATAACTGGATGCATAGAAAGAAAAGGAAACATTTATATTTAGTGACAAGAATGGTAATAAGCTCGACTCAGCATTTATTTGGCCTACATATTCTAATTATAATTTATTCAGAGATTTATGTTGCAAATGCACATCTGGACTCTGTCCATTCAACTCCATTGTTACTTGCCCTGCTATTTATTCCAAATGTATTTTCACATAGCTCTACAGAGAGCTTCCTTTTCCCAGGGGATTTGCTTCTACCAGATGGTATTCTCATGTACATATTATGTCTAGATTTCAGTAGTCTTTCCACAACTCTGTTTTCAAGTAACAGAAGATATCACCACACAGTTATGTCTCTTTTAGAGAATTCTGAAGGAATTAAGTTACTGCAGCGTAATGAGTTTTCTAATAGAAGAAATAAATGTTAAAGTGGAAAGATTTGTTCTGTTTCATGTGTTCCTTGTGATAATACTTGTAGGTATTTACAGTTTTCATCCCAAGATGTTGTACACTACCTTTTTTTCTTAGAAAAGATCTTGCTGTGTAATGGCATTATACCTCCCAAGATCAGAACTAAAGATCAGAAGTATATGGTCTTTTGAGTCTATAAACATTGACACACAGGCTGAAAAATGTTGTATTTATTAAAAAAAAAAACAAAAAACTATGAAAGTCAGAACAGATTAGAACACTACTAATTAATGTTTTTAATACATCTTAAATCTAGCTTCCTTAAAAATTAACTACTGTAGGCATGTTATTCTGGAGGAGAGAAGGTTGTTTTAAGAACAAACGTAGAAAGCATTTTTAGCAGTAATTTTAAGATAATTCAGCTGTTTGAAATTTTATTTATTTATTTAATGTTATATGCATCCTGTCAAGTACCGAAGATTTATCTTGCATAACTTTCATGTATCAGGACAAGGATACGAATTTATAGTTGCATTGAATATTAGTGAAAATCATCCATACTGAAATGCAATTTAATAGGACTTGAATCTTCAGCTCTCTTGGTAACACAATATTCCAATATATAACATTTGAATGTTATACTTCACTTTGAGGCAAGTATTTCCTTTACCATACCAGTTTCCTTCTTAGGTAGCAGTCATTCATTATACAAGAAATAATGTTTTTCTTGCTCAAATCTGTTGAGCTTCACTAGGTAATAGTGCTGTCCAACTGATACTTTAAGATGCATCTACCAACATGTTATGAGAAGGCAGTAACTGTAACCATGTGTATTAAACACACTGAAAACCCACTCAAGGAAACTGGATAAAGAGTCATCTATACAGATAATAACAAGCATCAACAACACTGGGACAGGCTCCAGCAACTTATAAAAGACTTAAAAATTATGCAGAGACATTAAAATATTCTTTTACAGTACTAAAACAAGATTTAAAAATCAAGCCACAAAGATATTTTCCTTATGCCCAGCTCTGCTGTAGCACCTTATCTGCATTCCCACATAACAGCCTAAATCCTCCAGTCCGGTGTATACTGAAAAGCAAAACCAATACCAAGTGTTTAGTGAACACTTTAACCACTGTTGCTTGTTTCACAACACAAAGAACATTTCCGACACATCCAATAACACCTGACAGATGCAAGAACTGATATACAAGAAATAGATAGTACCTAACATTCCAGGTCCCAGAAGCAGGTCCCCAGCCCTTCTACGAGTAGCCTTACTTCCAGGCAGACTGGTCATTTTCACAGCTTCCCTTCTTAAAGCATTTATTTACAGCTATTGAAAAATCACCAAAAACTAAAAAAACAACCCTGGAAGCTAACCATCTTTCATACATGAGCATTAACAGTATTGGACACACTCATATTCTGTTAGTTTTTTGACACTGGGCAGACACCTTTGTTACTTGAAAGCCAGCTTAACCATCCTTTGCCAGCCACCAGTTGCGTCAAACTAAAACCAGCAATTATGCAAGCAATAATTAACAGAAAATCAAGCAATTACTATTTAAAATTGTCAACACTCTGGTAAATCTTTAGAGATATACATACTTGATAAATTCTAAGGGAATATTCAAGATAAACTCACCTCAGCATCCACCTCAGAAAGACTGTTTCTGATCAAAACTCTAAAATGCCTAGGAAAAGGCAGAGCAGAGATAAGATTCTTCCTTTGCAGCACAAGACTGAAGTAACATAAGTAGTTATGTTTTATACTTTATAACTACTTTAAGTAGTTGTCTTTTATACCATTATTTTAGCGTTTTACTCCACCAGCAGTGCTATCAGAGGAATAAAGAAGCTTCTAATCATAAAAACATAGCGTGACCCACCTCCCCTTCATTAAGAGTTGTTATATCTGCAGTTATACGTAGGGATGAAGTTAAAATTGGAATGGTTAAAATCAGAGTTTAAACATAAGTTTGTACTTTCCATCCTCATCAGAAACAAGAGAAACTACTCTTGGAAGAACAATTTCATCTTATCTCTCTAAAGATGAAGTCATGAGTGTCTTCTAGAAAGATGTTTTTTTCTCCTAACAATGCGATACTTGTTTCTTGCATTTCAATTGGCACCACTTCATACTGTTGTGTTCTGCAGAACAATAGAGCCAGTTGTAGAATGAAATGAGTCACAAACAACACATGACAGGGGCATGTAAGGTAGAACTGACTATATCATTTTGTTTCAGTTGCCAAACTGCAACAAAATCATATTTGTTCCCTACTTTAATCCAGAATATTATTGTTGATCTAACTACATTTTTTTTTTAAAAATGGCATTACATAACATTCAGAATTCTTCATAAACATCACTACTAAATAGGAGTTTTTAAAGCCCTGATGCTTGCATGATACAAGACAACAGTCTTATATTATTTATCATCCCATAATACAGAGGTGAGAAATATCCCTGCAAGAACAGCAGGTACAGATTAGCTCCTCCATGTAAAAATCAAGTTGGCTATTATGACAAGATAGTTTTGTGAATTCTAGCATAGAACTTTCTCAAAGCATGAATAGTTCCACATGAAAGCATTCACAGCTTTGGCAGTCAAGGTTGAACAGAAATAAAACAATCTTTGTATAGGTCTTTATCAAGCTCTTGTTAAAATAAAGGTATTTGTGCAGAAAAGGTATTCTGTACCAGAAGACATCTGGAAATCAACTATTGTTGTTGTTACTTCATACTGACAATATCAGAAATCAACTACAAATTTCATAATCTTTCCTTGGCTAAAAGAGACAGGTTTTTGAAGTTATCAGAAGTCCCAAGGCTGAGTTTTCATTGTGAAGTAGTATTACAGAAAACAATTCTCCATGATGCAGATGTGAATTCACAGTGGAATGCCTTTCGGTTCAAACTGCTCAGATTGTTGCATTGAGAATGTAACCTTGCATCTCCTGCTTGGAAATACAAAAGTAGGACACTAAGCTAATGTGTCACATTTTGAAGGCTTGGTAGTCTATGAACATCCAGAGCAAGTTACCACATCTCAGAGGGTAGATGATTACTAAGATGCATTAATGTAGTTCTGTAACATACAACCAAACCGAACCTTAAAATAATAATATATTTAATTCTCTATAACAGTGATTCTTCAAGTTTTATGTATTTTTCATATTATCTACCATGAATATAGTCCTATACAAACAAGTATTTGTATTTATAATTACCACAAAATGTTACCTCAGGAAATTTCACAAGTGGTCAATTTGATCACTTACCTAGGACAAAGTAGTTGATAAATTAAATGTATGTATGTATAGTTCAAGAGATTAAAAAAGGATTTTTTCTCTTCTTAAGTTTGTTTTAACATCAGACACAGGTGCTAACCTATGACTTGTCCATGTTCTGAAGAAACAACTACTTTCAAGATGCTCCTGCACGTGGAACTTGTAGCAGGGATTCATTGCTGAATGGCTTTAAAACCTACTTTCCTCATAAAACAGTATTCTGTTAAAAAGCCTCGGAAGTAAAGTAGCTCCATTTAGGTTGAAAAATCAAATCAATCAATCTGATCAAACAAGAGAACATACATTCTGTTCTACCAAGATTCAGTATTTCTTTACTGACAAGAGTATAGCACTTAACATGACACAGAGGTAGTCAGAGGAGGGAAATCGTAGCCGCTACAAATATAATACTAACATATATAGTTATGAAGCTCTAGGTTTTGATTATTTGATTAAGGCTCAAGGCTTTTATTGTACTAACAGCACTAAAGTATGAAAGCTTAAAAAAAAAAAACAGATGGGAGTTATTAGGTTTCCCCATACAAGCAGTTTCTCTACACAGTTCTTCTTTCTAGATAAGAGATAACTAAATAGACACAAACTGTAGGAACATATTTGTTTACAAGCACTCATTTAAGAGAAGAGCTGCTCAAGCTTTTGAAGAAGTAAAAATGTTTTAGTTATTAATGACCACAAATTGCTTGAACTATATTTGTCACCTAAGAAACAGCAGAACGTGTGTGCCATTTTTACCTTCTCTGGCCAACAGCACAGACTTACAGGCAACGCAGGAAGAGCCTGTTTCCAAATGCTAGTTATCTGTCACATCAGAGGAGTTCAGTATTACCTAGCAATGTAATTTTGCATACTGATTTCCACGTAAATAAGATGACTTTGTGCCATCTTGTCATTGTGGACTATTTAGAAGCAGACAAAAGATACTAAATTTAGAAGGAAGACCTGTACTGTCACTCTGCATAGAAAAGAGACAATTGTGCCCCTGACAATTCAGATGGACAGGAAAATGGGAGAAGATAAATGTTCTTTCCCTCTCTACAAACAGATTTATTTGTGTCTGCCATCCTTACTGTTGCACACCACTTTAGAATAACCCATTCTGATAGTGGCACGGATGTACTTCAAGAAACCAATAAAGTTACGTTAACAGCATTATCACAAGAAAAGTAGAACAGTGACATCAAGTGACAGGATTCCTACAATACACTTCTGAGTGTACGAGAAACATCTACAATAAACCCCTTTAGAAATTCCAGTTCTTAAATATTAATAACTATGGACATTTAAAGCAGTAACTAAAGTGTAAATTGGTCTCACTTGTGCTTGAATCGTCAGCTTTTCATTTACAGTATTCTTAAGTGAGTTTAAAAGAATTAAAGGAGACTGCGGTTAAGATCAGTAATTTAAGGCTTAAGCAGCAACTTTAAAAAGACAAAAACAGAAAATCCAGCCAATATTTGAAGCACTTATAAAGCCGTCTCATCTGAAAAGATAACAATATCTTTCAAGTCATGGAAAAGCTATATTTGTATATATATATATATAGGTAACATGTATGTTCCATCAAATCCTGCTTCCACTGTAAGGGCAGTACCAGTGAGTTGAAGTTCTACAGATTTTAAGTGGGGTTAAGTGTCTCCCCTTTCAACCCTGGAGAAAAGTAATCTTCAAATGAAACCACTATTAATGAAGCTCAAAAGTTTGTGAATAGTGTTTAGCACCACTCTAAGCTTAGTCATAAAACACACATGCTGAACTACCTTATGAAGACTATCCTATTCTTTAGGCAGTTATCTGTGAAATGAGATACAGGTTTATTATTTTTATTCTGGTTTCTTTCAAGAAAATACTCCAGAGTTAACAGCAGCTAGTCTTCTGTCAGATACTTAGACCACATGACAAATGCCATATTGATATCTTGAAACCTCCTAGAACATCATAATACCCAAGTGTGTTGTTACTGACTTCCAAGAGAGATGAAAGATACCTCACATGTCCTACAATTGCAGTGTCATTCAGTGCCTAGAGAATGGTAACACATAGGGGATTTTTGTTATTTCACAACATAGGACAAGAAAGATGCTTATTCATTAAGTCCACAGGTCTTAGGCAATATATGAATGCAGCTGGATTCTGACAATGTTGGAAAAAAGCACATTTGCTAGTGAAGGATCAGCTCTTCTCTCCAGAGTATTACTATTTTTAATAGCTGTAACCTATGAAGTTTAATCTGAACTTTCTGTAGAGCACGTACACAGAGCATTTTAGGGAAAGGACAATGAACTGATCTAAAATGAGTACTTCACTCATGCTCTTCTGAGCACTAAATGGGTCAAGGGAAACAAATGAAAGTTAAAGGAAGTTGAAATATATTAATGAGAATGCGATATTACCAGACAATCTTTGACTTTATTCTAGAAAGCTACGTCATTTTGCATGATGGAATGCTATGCTTTCGGTATTTATCAATCTAGTACCCTTAGAGAACTCATATACAGGACACAACAAATAAAATATTCCTAGGTTCCCGCCAACTATACTGTCTGTAGAATCATTTCTTCTCTACAGTGATATTTTCTCCAGCAGAGCAGGTGATCATATATTGCACAGATACCTGAGTGTCTCGCATCCTTAATTTTTCCTTCAAAATGCCAGTTAGTGCTTCCTTCCTGCAGCTCGCTATTATGTAATAAGGGTTCCTAAGACAGGCAAGACTGTCAATGCCAAGCTTCATTTAATTTCCTAATTACTGTGTCAAAGTAATCAGAAAAGACACAAAGAAAATAAATCTTATTTCACTTTACTTCTGTCAGGTATCCGTAGCTCAAGAAACACAGAAGAAAAACTCAATTGATTCAAACATGGTTCATTTCAGTTTTGTTGTGTTTTTCCTCCGCTCTAATGCTTAATCCTCATTGTCATAAAAAGGTGCCATGCCAGGGAGCTGCCGAGCCAGATACCACAAGCAGAAAGGACAACACTGTTGTTCAGGAATAGTAATATTCTCTGAGAATGAAGAATATACTAACAACTTGTTAAAGGGAATTCAGCAAAAAGAATATTGGCTGCCTCTAAATTCTAGGATTATTTGTCTTTTTTTGCAATTAATATACACTGTAAATAAGTTCTTTGGCATTCAAATTAGGGTGTTGAATAAAAAACATCAGATGGTTGTGTTAGCAGTTCAAAACAGTACTTAAACAGATACTGGTATGCACAGTAATTCTGAAAACATTAAAAGGAGTCTAGCAATTCTAGTAAATTATGATCTAAACTGAGCTAGACATACTCAAACTTCTCGCACACAAGATATGAAAGAACACTGAAGACTTCCTTTATCTTTTTCATGGGAATTTTTCGTAATAACAAGCTTAAAGCCTCCAGGGTAACAGATCTTCACAAAACTGAACTGTTTTATTCATTTTCATATTTCTTCTGAGAGAGTTTCGGTATCTAAAGGTACATCTATATCTGAAATCCGTACCATAAGAAATTCACATATTTTGTTATTAAGATATCACATCTTTACATCTGCGCACAGGATAAGACACTCATTTTGTACTGACCTTCTCATTCATTATTTTTTGCAAAGCAGATACTAAGTGTTAATCATACCACATGGACCAGCTGTTTCACATCTATCCGTTTTCTTATCTGTATTCTGATCTAAGCACTGCATATGCTTGGAAAGACTTGTGCATACTACGTATGTAGTATTCAATTTTCTCCCAAATTTCATCCTTCTTGGAACATTCCTCACAGCAGATTATACAGTGGAAAGCCAGCTGAAAACAACCAGACTTAAGTTTGACCTCTCAGCCCTTTACAGATTTCCCATGACTTTTCTGTTATACTTAATTTTTCTTCCTATACACAAACTAGCTTCAACTTTGGACAACTGTCAACACTACAGCACCAGTCCATGGATCACAGACAACCAATCAACCATTAGTAGAAATATCCTCAACATCACACCTTTAGGAAGGGATAACTTCTTAAAGTCAACTGTCTTTAAAACCACCACTAGCAATTAAACATTAAGAGAAATACCAATACCTACCTTTTGCCACATCCCACCCTCAAGAGCAACAAACATAATTCCAGCAACATTACAAAAGACATGAATTGCAGAATTGCAGCAGTTTTAATAGCAAACACATCTAGATCCACTCAAGGAAAACTCACCATATGTCTCATTAGAGCTGAGCATTGCAAAACAAAGTACTTCCCATAACAGCCACTCATCAACACCTGTTTTCTTCTCCTAATGACTGTGGAGCCAAGCTGACTTTTGACACTGAAGTCTTTCCACATACAGGAATTCTGAAGCCTCGTACCAGCTCTTCAACCGCAGATAAAAAGTTCACCAACTTCATTTCTCTCTCCTCAGAAAACCTTTGTTTTTTTTCTAGTACCTAAACCATAAATCCAGGCTTAGGTTCAGACTCAAAGATGCCTTCACAAACAAAATGCATCCTCCCATGAGTTTTACAGTTTCTCGGAGCTACATACAAGATATTTTCCTGCTCAGAAATGCCTCTAATATGACCTTATCACTAGCACAAACATTATTACCATTCCGACAATTTTCCATGGCACTATTAACAAAGATAAAACAACCAGTCAGCCACTCTCCCCTCTTTTCTTGACATTCAGGACTGCTACAGAGCCTCAAGACTTTGCTTTCACCCAAAGCACAAAACCACTCACAGCTGTGGCCAAACTGTAATTGGGGCTCATGAATTACTTAATTGTTTTGGGCTTCTGGTTAACTTTGTTAAGTCTAGGAATGTTTGCTTCCTCCTCTCTAAAGCTATTTAGCAAAACATCTTGTGTTGTTTTCAGCATGGATTGAGAAAAAGATCTGTATAGAGAATGTATTTGCAAAAATTTCACAGTATAATTACAGAAATGTGAAATAGGAAGTACTAAGTACAAAATATTTTGCAGAACATAGGGGGTAAAAAAAAAAAAAAAAGCTTCTAACATTGTAATAGTAACTGCTGAAAAAAAGGAAGACTTGTAACCAATATCAATGTGCTCCAGAAATCCAAGCATAGTTTAAAATCCAGAGCAAGGAAACAAACAAAAAATATGTATGAAACTACATAAATAATTTATCTCTAAAATAATTCAGATGATAGAAATTATTCCACAGAATAAGGCCTCATTTTAATGATATCATAAATTTGCTAATTATATGTTATTTTCATAAAATAGGTTACTGTGTTCCCATTTGTTTTCCTTTGCTTTGGCTAATGGATAAGAACTGCCTTATCACTTGTTCTATACTGTACAATTTTGAAGATTTCATTAGAGATATTACTGTTTTGCCCTGTTACAAATGTGATCTAAATCATGCTATTTTTTCACTATGATTTACGTGTTTCTTTTGCTGTTTTCTTGTTTTGCCATTAGATCAAAAAATCTATTCTCTCAAAACGAAAAGAAAACATCTGTTCAGCATTTGATTTTCTCACTGGCAATTTAGTAAGAGCTATATTTGCATCTTTGCTAATTAAGAAGTAGGATGGTTGATCTTTTCTACTACATTTCTGTTGTGTATCTCCTCTATTCATTGCTGAACTGTCAGAACTCTGTTATTAGTGCAATAGTTAAGAGATGGTATAAAGCTAAGCTAAGTTATGTACTGGTATTTAAATTATTTCTTTACTTTTTGTATGCTTTGGCTAACAATCTCATTCATAGTTAATTGCATCAGAATCCTTATTTATACCATAAAATATTATGGTATACATACAACCTAGATCCAACGGAACAAGTAAAACAAAAGCTCTTATCATGTGCCTGTAAGGCCACTGAAATAACAGTATATTTAATTTCTCCTGTATTCATCATCATCCATTAGCCTGCCTGGAATATAACAAATAAGGCTTGCATTTTTTTTTTTTTTTTCCGTAAAAAAATCTGATCTGCCTTGTAGAAGCCTTAGTTTTTCTTCAAAGAAACATTCACAGCTCTGCTTCTCTTTACTTACGTTAATGTGATACATCTACAATGTCACTACTATTCTAAGTTTCACCAACTGGGCTAGCTCTGCAGCTTCACATGGACATGAATTTGCACACTGGGGAGACTTTCCCCTGCTCTTGTCAAGCACATTTATTACTTTCTGGCATACTGTTAGCGCAAATGTAGCCTTCAATGACAAGGACTATTGGGTCCGTATTTAAACATTGATGACACAAAGGAAGACCTCAACAATTTAATAACTGTCACGACACTAGAAAAGTCTATTGAACAACAACAAAAAAGTTTTAAGGGCAGCGAGATTTTCAACAAAATCTACACTTCACATTCAGAAATCCTGAATTTATGCTTTGTTTCAAAAAATCTGAACTCAACCTGGAATTACATCACATTTGCATCAGGTGATGGGATTCATGTTGAGACTGGCTGTTCTTCAGAAGACCGTGGGAATCTGTCTCAGGGATCTGTCTGCAACAGCAGTTTTGCTTCTTGCAGGAAAAAAAATTTCCCTTTTTCTCCTCTGGGAATTCTAAGAACTTTCATGGATATTTACAACAGATGCTACAAATACTAAAAATATGATATCAAAAGAAAGAAAAAACTAAGAATATACATGAGTATATACAGCACTGCAATCTAAAATAATTGAAGTATTTTTTTGCTTAGAAAAAAAGAAGAAAATATCCTGAAATTCATTTTCCAAAAGCCTTATATCTGATAACTAAAACCAAAACAGGTCTTATTTAATTGTTCCTAAACGTTTTTGATTTAGTTTCTGAACAAATCCTGAATAATCCTGGGAGTGTTTTCTAAATGAATTTTTATTCTGTGTCTCAAAAATGCACAGTAAAATCATGCCTCTTCATACAACCGTAAAACATAAAAATACCCAGGTATTTTTACAGGAAAATTTTATACAGCGATCTAACTAATGTCAGAAGCATTACCTCTTACACTCGACTAATAGTGAATATCAAGGGGTTTGTTGAAATTGAGAAGCAAGAGGAAGCATAAAAGTAGTTAATAAAACAATAATTTTGTATTTCTCACTTTGTTTTCATTGTCATTTGCTGTTTGACAACCCGAATGTGTATTATCAGTGTAGTCTTTTTTTTTTTTTTTTTCCCCCCACACCAAGTGGATGTTTAATACCTATCTGCCATCCATGTTGGGAAATCTGGGATCAGGATGCTAAGTAAAATCATTGAAAACTCTCTTAAACAGGCAGTAATTTATTTCTACTCAAGACTGTCCTTTCTGCACAGGCTTTGTTCCCTCTCTCCTGAGACTAGTATGCTTTAAGTTTGCATCCCCTTCAGCATCTACGCTGTCACCTTTAGGAAAGCTGAAGCATGCAAGCATGGAGATAGTAAAGTCTCATCTACCTTTCCAAACCAATGGCACAGCCATCATTGCATTGATTCTTTAAAAGCTGCTTATCCATCTTGACCGCCTTTCTCCGGATGTTTGTTTTCCATTAGCTGTCTTCTTTGGCTTGCATCCTGACAGTCATACTTGTTTATAGTGAACAGATAAACTGATGGAGAACATGACATTTATAAAAATGGGGTCTCTAAGTACTGCATTCTTCAAGCTCCCATACAAAATCGCTTCAGTAATTACAGCTCAAGGCTTCTCTGCTTCCTCATTTCTTTTACATGGCAGTGTAAACAATGATCTACTTCATTTTTGTGGCATGATGTGTTGATGTTCCTTCTGCTGCCTTTATTTGTCAAATTCTTCATAATATCGCCCTAAAGTTGAAAATCTATTTTTTTTCCTGAAAATGCCTGTGGTTTCTGCAGTACTGTTTGTTATTCTACTGATTTCACTTGTTCTTTCAGGCTGTTATATTTAAGACTGATGAGGCATTCATGCTCTGGCAGTAAGCTTTTAAAAAGTACATTGAGTTATATAGGTAAATTAATTACCATAATTAAATGCTTGTATATGTTTAGGAACGATTGTTGACTTTCTCCCCTAAGCATATTGTCTTTAATCAAAGACTGCAGAGCTGAATATAATCAATTACTTGTTGCCTACTTCTACTAAAAACATCCTAATTTCTCAGACAGGTTAGCTGACTGATTACAAGATAATTTACTGTGCACGCAATACGTAAGCAGAGAAAAGGCACAAACTCATGCTGGAAGAGGAGGTTTATGGTAATTTCAGATCTTTTCTCAAATGCAAAAAAGAGCTCATAAAGTGAGAATTTTATAGATTTAGAGTTACTAGACTGCCAGCTGCTTTTTAATCAGTAGCAAGCACTACTATGCACCTGAGTGTGACTATCATCACAACTCAAAAAGCATATCTCTGCTACAGAGTTTTAAATGAAATTAGAATATTGGATTATTTAAAAAATAGCCTGAAAGCTGGCCTGTCTTAGGAGTTACTGTGTTGCAGCTGCTAGACTGTCTGAACTTAGTATGGGAATTTCTGTTCCAAAATACAACGTTGAAATGCCTTCAGCATGGAAAATACTATCTGCAAAGAATTTCATTGAAAAAAGTCTATTTAACAGAACAAAACCAGGCAAAGAAAATTAAACAAAGAAACAGAACCAAGAAGCAAAAATCCTGAGCATCAGAAGAGGATATTTGCTTAATTTTTATTACAGTTGTTAACTCATTGATAAGATGACATATTTTCATATCTTTCTCTGGACTAAAGCCGTGTGAGTAACTTGTGAAAAAAGAGGAAAAAAAGAAATTGTAAAAACTTATAATCAAACTAATAACATTTCTACTACACTTTACTACCTCTTTTTTTTTCTTTTTTTTTTTTTGGTAAGAATTACTTGGCAGCATGATACAACCCTATTATGTAATATTGCACTAGGGAGATGTAGTTAATGCACACCACCTTTGCATAGCAGATAAAAAAACTACCTCAAGAGGTATGACAAAAGACTATAAATGAAGGCTGCTGAAGGGAGCTGATATAGCATTACAGTATCTAGGAAAAAAATCCTACTAGCCCACTGCAAAGGCTGAAGACAGGTCATGAATATTTACGTTGGTCACAAGGCTACTCTTTCTGAAGTAAACATGATGAAGGGAGAGGAGAAAAAGAGAGAGAGAGAGAACAGAGTTAGAACATGCTGTGCCAGCCCATGTCCTTGTCCTCCTCCCTGGCACAGCCCACCTGTGCCACACAGGTGACCCAGATCAGTTTAGTTTCTGTGGAAGGGCCTTGCTACAGAACCCACACACTGACAAGACAGCTGGCCTATTTTCTACCCACTGTGAGGCTGTGCAGTGCCTATGAAGCTTTTTGCAAGATGTCTCAGTAATAATCTCAATGTACTTCCTCAGTTATATGCAGCAATGCACCATCTGCTCTAGGGCAGGACACAGAGCAACATGCTCATCTGTTCAGAATGCTGTACTAGCAGCTGGAGGCTTGTTAGATTTGAACCAAACAGTAGGAGGGGCAATTAGTGTGTTCAAATCTAGGTTTTGCTCCAACAGGAACTTTCCGATTTTCACTGTCCTTTTAATTCTGAACTATGATTTCTGTGGTAGCTTAAGGAAACCTGCAGAGTCCTTTGTTTTTGTTTTTTAATCTTGGTAAGACTAACTATGCTACCTTATTTCAGTGGATTCATAACATTTATTTTCATACTCACTAAAATTTCCTTAGTGATGGACTGTATCAGAGATATGAAGCTGAAGCACTCAATGCTAGGAAGACACAATGTACCTTTCCATGATTCCTCTAACTGACTTCACTGTTCCTGGTAATATGATGCAACTGTTTTTGACAGAATCTTGTCACCCTATGAACCAAAATATTGCTTAGTAATATCAAGTTTAACCTCTCTTTCAAAAGAAACACATGTAAATAACTCCTGCTCCTAAAGGACTGAAAAATCTCACTTTTCTACAGCTCTGGTTAAAGAAGCTAACTACTGGTCGTGATGTCATGACTAATTACTTTAAAAGTTATGTGTTTATAAAATCTAGTAAAATAGCAGTTCTAAGCTGAAACATTCCTCTAGGTATCCAAACACACTTTCCAGGCATGTTGTGATTTCTTGCCAGACTAGAGTCTCTAGGAAAAGGGAATTAAATGAGGCTCCAGTATAGTGGTCTACAATGGAGCCAGGTGTGCTAGGATGAATTCCCACAACTGAAAACTGAGCCCAGGTAATCTAGGTAGAGCACTTGGAAACTGAGTTTTAACTTCTCCCCTCTGAGAGTGGAAGGCCTTTTCAAAACTTATATTCTGTCGTGATTAATCAAGAGAAAGGCAGGACATGTTTCTTCTCAAATTCTGCCTTTCTCTTCATTGAGAAGATCATAAATTAGCTTGCTGAAGATGTATTTCTTTTCTTTTAGGATGGTCTTTATACACTAAGAACATTTGTTCAGGCTGCAGTTTAAGAGATCAATTCTCACATCTGTGCTTTTATGTCCTGTGAAGGATTTCTTCAAGAAGCTGGCTGAAACAGTTGGCTGCAAATATTTACCCCGCAAAGTGCACACTGATGACTGGGAGAAGGGTATGGTGGGATAGATTCGGTGGGCTGGTATAGTTGCGTTTATCATTAAAAGGCAGTAATAATTTGATAGGTTTGAAGTGGTTTAAGATTTAGTTCTGCTGCTTCTACTGCACAACAGAGTGAAAAAAAAAAAGTGTGATAAGAGTAGGTCTTGGTGGGTCTCACACTGGTACTGCCAACTTCAGGAATATTGGATAATTGACTTCATAAAATAAAAAAAGAGTTTCTTCTCCATAACTATGGCCATGATTCTACAAGGTGCTGCGCATCTGATAGTTTCCTCAACAGACTTGAAAGGTGGGCCTGCGTGAATCTGATGAGGTTCAACACAGAAAAGTGCAAGGTTTTGCACTTGGGCCAGAGGAATCCCAGGCATTTATACAGACTGGAATGAGCAGTCCTTGAGAGTAGCCCTGCAGAGAAGGACGTGGAGGTCCTGATGGACAAAAAACTTCACATGAGCCAGCAGTATGCTCTTGCAGCTTGGAAAGCAAACGGTACCCTGGGCTCCACCAGAAGAGGGGTGGCCAGCAGGGACAGACTGTCCCTCTCAACTCTGCTCTTGAGAGACCCCATGTGGAGTACTGTGTCCAGGTCTGGAGCCCCCAGTACAAGAAAGACAGGGAGCTGTTGGAGAGGGTCCAGGGGAGGGCCACAAAGACAAACAGGGGGCTGGAGCAGCTCCCCTATGAAGACAGGCTGAGGAAGCTGGGCTTGTTCAGACTTGAGAAAAGAAGGCTCGGGGTGACCTCACTGCAGCCTTTCAGTACCTAAATGGAGCCTATAAGCAGGAGGGGAGCCAATTCTTTGTAAGGGTAGATAATAGCAGAACAAAGGGAAATGGTTTTAAGTTGACGGAGGGAAGATTTAGGTTGGATGTCAGGGGGAAGTTCTTTACTATGAGAGTGGTGAGATGCTGGAACAGGCTGCCCAGAGAGGTTGTGGATGCCCCATCCCTGGAGGTTGGATGGGGCACTGGGCAGCCTGGTCTAGTATTAAATAGGGAGGATGGTGGCCCTGCCTGTGGCAGGGAGATTGGAGATTCATGATCCTTGAGGTCCCTTCCAACCTGGACCATTCTATGATTCTACGATTCCTTAATGCTTTGGGTACAACTTTTCATAAAGCAAAAGCTCTATAATTTGTAGTGTATCCTTTCTTCATCAACTTCTGGAGATGCCCTTGGGTAAATTTCTTGCAGTGTCATAATGCAGAGCTTTTGTAGTTGTTAAAGTAAATTGTATTGAATAATAGATGATTTTATATATAGTTTCCTCATCCTCGTAAAAGGAATGGAACTTTTAGCTGTTTTACAGTGCCTTAGGGGGAATACTTTCAGTAGATTCAACGTTGTTTTTTTTGTTGGTTTTTTTTTTTTTTTGCTGATTCAGAGAATAGTAGCCCCACACATGACAAGTACCAGACAGGAGGATTTTTTTTTCCCTTTTAAGCATATTATACCTGGCATGTACTTTCTGTTTTCAAGTCATTTAAATTCATAAATTCATATATTTTGACACACATAGTTAATATTACATCATTATGAAAATAAAATACAAACCAAACATAACCTATCCCCTCAAAACTTCCTTAAAAGAGAAAGAAGTCCAGCCTTCCAGCAGGTGGCAGCCAACTCTAAATTTTAATGTTGAAATGGGCTCTCTGAAGAGTATCAGTAATAAAATCTAGAGCATAAATGATGTAGAAATAAGAAGTGCTTTAAGAAGCAATTTCACATGCTTATTGTCCTACCTGTAGGTTTTGAATCTTATAACATTTAGAATTTATTTTTAAAAGAGATGGCAAGTTCTCTTGGGTTTTGTATGACAGTTTAATACTGTTCTATTATTAAGATCTATTAGCTCTACTCTGAAGAAAACATAACGAGTATTTTGCCTGAAAAATGCTCATGTTATAAGTTCAAAAAAATATTTCTCAACTTCTTGATCATGTAGAACAGGTACTAAAATAAACGCTACTTACCTTTCCAAAGGACTCTAAAATAATAATCTAACATTATTTTAAATATACTTATTCAGAAATATACATAGATTTTTTTTTTTTCAAAATTGCTTTAACACATAAGGCAAGTTCCCTTACCCAGATAAACACTGAACACTATGAGCGGGTTCAGCCTACAGAAGGAAGTTATGTTCAACACATCCAATAATACAATGACAGAAAGCTATTTTGTTGTTAATTTATTTGGACCACTATGAAAAACTTATTTTTCAGTAATACTATCATCACATGCCACAAAAATAAACCGATTATTCAGTACAAAACAAATATTACATTAGAAGAACCACAGAAACAAATAGTCCATGTCAAAATATATACATTTGGTTAATTCATTATTGAAAGTTGCTAGAAACAACTTATTTTTGTGGCCAAAATGGAAGTTCTATGTATATACTATGTCATCAGAAGGACTGCAGTTTTCCTCTGTACACAGTGCCAGTCACCCAGTTAAGCCTACCCAGTTAAGAGGCTGCTGTCTTGGGCAAGAGAAAAGATTGCAGATGGCTGAGGAGGAGCATATTTTCCAGCCTACCCTGAAAAGACTGCTCCTGAATCTGGTCAAAAAGTGGCTTTCAACCTTCACTACTTCCTTCCCTTGCCCATATTTCCAGGGCTAACCCCAGAGCACGTGGGGACAGACAGAGTCTGAGGTTATTAGAGCCAGTTATGCAAAAGCATGACTTGGGTATACTTGATGAGAGGAAAAACCATATGCTTGTGTAGGTGCTGACTGCAAAATTCGGATTGATTTTTTCAGGAGATTCACTATTTGCCCTCCATCTAGAGGGATGTTGGTACATCAGAATGTGAATGCCATTTTTTAACTAGCAAGGTGCATTGTATTTAGTGCCTACTGTGACCAACTCCCGAGTTTGAAAAGATTCCCTAGTGCACAGTCACACCCAAATATTTGAGCTTTTTACCTGTTCTAGCTTCTCAGCATTATCATATAAAACAAAATTGAATCAATTCTCATGCTTCCAGGGGAGAAGTTTTAAGAGGGAGAACATGCCAGTGTCCAGTTTGACTGTGATCAGAATTAAATCTAGATGCTAGATTTACTCTAATTTCTTTAAATTAATCTACAACTAAATCTGAAATTGTGCCAAGATAAGCTGAAATACTGTTATGGTTATGGCTTCTCAGTTTGGTTCCTGTGAATGACTACCAGCTTTGGAGCATTACAGCCTACATGTTATTTAAAGGAGAAGGACAGTTCTGAGTCCGTCCCTATGAAGCTAGGGCAGGTGAACAATCAGAATCGCCTTTTTGAAAGTGTCTGTTTTACACTTGAAAGAATTTTTTTTTTCTCTTCAGTTTTACTGGATCCTTGCACTTCCACCAATCACTTAAGTATCTTACATATTTTTCACCAGATCTTTTCTATGTGCTTTATAACAATAGCCAAACTGATTTTTTTTTCCCAGTACTTCCTGGAGTTCTTAAGTGATTTAAATTTCTCTTCTTCAAAGGTGTGTTTGGAGACAGGGGTTTATCAGACCTCAAACATGAACTTACATTACAGCAATTACAATTTGTTTCTCCCAGTTTGCTATGTTTCTGCATAATCCTACTTACAATGTCACAAGATCAGAAGGCAGCACAATAAGAACAATGCATCAGAAGCAAGAGACTAGGAATCTGTGCACTAAGTTCTATCCTAATAAGGCACCAGGCTTTCATATACGAATGTTTAAGGATGACTGCTCTCACTTTAGAGATTCAAAATCTGAAAAAATAAATGAGGTTTGTATTAGCAATTTAAGGTTATTTAATACAAAATAGTGTAATATTACTCTTGCTTATTTGTCATGAAGCAGTTAAAAATTCTTTTTCCTTTTAGTAACACTTGACAACACTGTAGCATAAGACAGTGGTTTCTGAGCTGAATATTACACTGATAGTTGTGAAAACAGAAGTGAGCTGCACCTTTAATATAAGCATCAAATAAATGTTTTATCGTGTTCTGTAAATTATTTGGTATCCTGCCATTTCTCAGCATTACAGTTCATATTTAAAACTGAGGAGTATGAAAATATTTTTGTGTTCCTCAACTAATTTAAATAATTCAAAGTCCCATGAGCTTTATTAATGAGCTTGCCTCTCTGTACCTATGAAGCCTCATGGTGTACAGCTTTTCTGTAATATACTTGAATCAGGTTTTTTCCCTTTAAATAATAAGCTAGATATTTTTCTATGATTTAGAGCATGAAAACTATCCAAGTCAGTTTTCTCCTTTGTAAATTCCTTATGAAATGATACAAGAGTCAGTCTTTGGTTTAAGACTTCAAAATCTGGGAAGTATTTTGACATACAAAACATCATACTGCAATTAGATTTTGATTTTTCAAGTGTTACCTTGTGTTAATTTTTTCAACTAACAACCCATGTAATTGCAGATGCTAATGACTTTATAACAGTGATCACTGTAAATAAATTAAGTAATTTTACAAGGAGCCAAGAGGTCAGAACCTCCAGGAAATCAATTGAACTCTATGTGTCTGGTGAGAAGTAGATTCCCAGCAGCTGATATTGTTAAATATGAATATTAATCCAAAAAGTGATTTCAAATTCAGAATGTGGGGCAAAAGAGTGGAGGGGATATAAAGGAACCTTCTAGTGGTAGTAATATGGTAGCAAGAACATTTACTAAAATGTCGTATTTTCTAAGGAATTTAGTAAGGAAAGTACTACCATATGTCTATAAGATGGCTGAAACTACAAACTGAGATGTAAAGTAAATATTTAATTATCTGGTTTTTAAAAAATCATTACAGAAGCACAGTAGGTTTTCTTGTGTACTAAGGGAAACCTAAAAACTGCAATGATCTAAGAGAAATGACATCTGAGGGACAAATTTCAGTGGAGTTTCTTTGACCATATCTTTAGATTAATCCAATACTGAATCATCCATGTAACTTTTTCCTAAAGTTGATTACTTACGCCACTATGTATAAAGTCTATCAGAGCTTCTGAGGTCTGTGTTAGGCACTTGCATTGAAGACAACATTTTTTCAAATAGAATAAAGGATTGCTCTAGATGGGCCTGAATTAGGAGCTACTTTGTCTTACTGTTGCAAAGAAATGAGGATATAAAACTTTGAAATTTTGAATACACTAATTTATCTCTTCCTTAGTTTGCTTATCACAAACCCAAGGGATAGCTATACGTGATACATCTATCTGCATATGTACATAGACATACTTACAAAAACACCGTAATGTTGCAAAGGCTATAAAAATGTCAATTAACATATTATCTGCAATTGCTTATGTGCGTTATATTTATTCTGATTTACCTTTTTTTGCCCTTCTTATTTTTTTCCCACTGAAATCCTGTGTGACTGCCATTTCTCAAATTTAAGTGAACCAAAAACATGCTTGAATTCCACTTGAGTCTAATAGTTATAAATATATGTATAATTAATAAATAATTCATTATCATATATTTTTCTGTCTATATGGGTAAAATACAATATACACTCTGAAACAAACAGGAATTTTTTTCCAATTCAGTGTTAGGTCACAGTATGCATTCAACTTTTTTGAAAAATGGGCAACTGGCATAAATTGATACATTCCTTAAAATATTGGTTGTGGTATGTAAGTTTCCAAATTAAAAGATTTGGCATGACAGACATAGCTTCAAGAGACAAGAATACAACATAGCCATCGTGGCAGATGTACTTACATAATATGCCTGAGATCTGCTGCAATAGGAGGACCTCCTACACCCAAGTTCTCTGCCACAATATGGATTCCCAGACAAGAACCGCAGGCCAGAGGAGGTAGACAGCAGCTGCATTATTTATGAAGACATCAGGGTTGCTACTGACATTTCTGCACAAGGGACAGGTTGTATTTGCAGACCAGCTGATGCTTTGAATGCCTTTTAAGCTGTAGGTTTCAGCAAACAAATCCTGCCATCTCCTCCTCATTCTTACTCTCCTCATAGCAGCACAGTGCAGATACTTGGCCCCACAGTGAGACAGGCTAGGGAAAGGACTCCTAAAAAATCCCCAAATGCACCTGGATGGATTATTTCATAGCTTCATTACTGAACTGTGTTTACTATGCACCAAAACATACACTTTTGTAACATCTGTGAAAGGCCGTACAGGCAGGGAGTGGCAGGAGGCCTGGCTACAATTTTGGGTGGCATTTCAGTCTTAAGAGGGATTGGAGAGTCTGTCAAATGCAGAGCTTGTGTTTTCAGGGTACAGATGTTATAAAATTCACCAAGAGATAACTATACCCCCAAGGAACCAATCTGCAGATTTACAATCCCAGGAGCTAGGCTTTCCTGGTCAGTGCAGCTTCTGAACTCTACAATAGCTATGAAAGTTTACAAAAATTCTGCATTCAGTTCACAGTTTTCACTCATCAAATCATTAGGAAAACATCCTGACTCAGTTGCATATATTGAATTTAATCACAAATGATCTCCTACCTGAGAGTATGCAATCCCAATCTCTGAATTTCTTTCTCATTTGTAGCAAGTCCCCAGACCGCTCCTTCAGTACCCAGCTGTGCTGTTCTGGCAGTAACTAATTAATTATCCTTTGTAAAGAACACATCTAGATCAGCCAACACAGTCAAATACAAAGAATTGCAACCCAGTGCACATGGGCCTCCACAGTCTTGTCTGTGCAATGTACAATGATCCTAACATTAGCTTAGGTTATAAAACCATAATTGCTGTATTAGCACTGTTGCTAGCCCTCTCAATTTACATGAAAACCTGGAGTAGTGAGGTACTTTCCTATATGCTGTGAGGGACTTGATTTCATTTTGCAGAGTAGCCAAAAGTTTATACTTGGAAAAAATCCACATTACTCAATGGCAAATAAGCTTTTAATATTATTTATGCCTGTTCATTGAATTTTAAAAGTGCATTTTTGAAAATTCATTATTTTAATTAAAATATTTTAAAATGTATTTCATCAATTTATTAAATAGGAAAGAACTTCATTCTTGGCAACAATTACTCAGCATTCTAACAATCATGATAGAAGTGTTAATTTCTATTTATTGTTTGTACACCTAGGCAATTCTTAGTTACTATGTTTAACTAATGCTATGAGTAGAGTGATCACAAGAAAATTTCGTTAAACATGTCTGTATCATTTTGTTCTAAATTCTGCCACAGTTCTTCCCATGTCTACCATTTCTATTCAGGAGAAAACTGAGGGAAAGGCGAAAGAAAATACATCAGCTGCTTATGATGTTCTGAAAAATCCTCCCTGAACTACCTAGATGCATGCCCGTGTACAAATCTTGTAGACCTAGTTTTTCAGTGAAATTATCTCTTTTCTAATATATACTAGGGAGAACACTGGAGAAGCTGTAAGATGTTAACACTAGGAGGAAGTACTGCTGATTAAAAAAAAAAATAACAAAACACAAAACCGAAATAGAAGGGAAACTGCAACTTTCAAAACATTCAAAGAATTTTTTAAAAACATGTTTAAAACTGATATTTTCTATATTCACAGGTTCTGGCGTGAGAGGCAAATACAAAAAATTTGCAAGCAAGGATGCTGTCATGGTATTTCTACCTTAACAAGAAAAAAGATATGATAGACATCTTAAGATGTTCTATTTTCATTCTGTCTCTTTTCACCAGTACTCCCTTATCTGGCAAAATACTTAAATTCTTATTTTATTCTATCTTATGATAGAACAGGGAGGAATGTCTCAAGAATATCTAGTCCATACATACCTACATCTGGATGTTTTTGCATTGTACAAATTAGCAGCACCAGAATGGTCAACGAAGAGGACTGTTGCAGTTAAAAAAGCTTTCCTTAAAAATGCAAATGATTAATTAGTATACATTTCCTTTATCATAGAATCATAGAATGGTTTGGGTTGAAAAAGACCTCAAGGATCATCAAGCTCCAACCTCCCTGCTGCAGGGCCACCATCCTCCATATCTAATATTAGACCAGGCTGCCCCATCCAACCTGGCCTTGAACACCTCCAGGGATGAGGCATCCACAACCTCTCTGAGCAGCCTGTTCCAGCATCTCACCACTCTCATAGTAAAGAACTTCCCCCTGACATCCAACCTAAATCTTCTCTCCTTCAAATTAAAACCATTTCCCCTTGTCCTGCTATTATCTACCCTTTCAAAGAGTTGGCTCCCCTCCTGTTTATAGGCTCCCTTTAGGCATTGGAAGGCTGCAGTGAGGTCACCCCCCAGCCTTCTCTTCTCAAGTCTGAACAAGCCCAGCTCCCTCAGCCTGGCCTCATAGGGGAAGACTTTAAAATACTTTAAAATAAGTCTTTTTTTTTTCCTCCCTTTGTATTTAAGGCATGATGAACAAGAATAGTTTATATATAGGTATATATTGAAAAGTTTATATCTTCTTTGTAACCACTTTGCAGATTAGAAGCTTTTTGATACATCATGTACTTTCTTAGGATTCTCTTTTCTATTAAAAAGAGTCAACTGAGTGAATTGCTCTGCTTGGTACTGAATTTGACCATTGACATTTTTACACAATTTGCTCACTTTGTCAAGAACATTTAGATTTCTTATTCTGTCCTCCAAAGAGCTTGCAAATATTCCTAGCTTGCTGTCACCATTAAATTTAATAAGTGTACTCTCAGTTCTGTGATCCAGGTTGTTAACACTAATCTTATGAACATATCGTGTGGAACAGTGTCAAAAGCCTTATTGATGTCAAGGTATAACATAACAGTGGATTCCCTTTTATCTGCTAGGTCAGTTACCTTGTCAAAGAAAGAAATTGAAATAGTTTTTGACAGGATTCATTCCTGACAGGTCCACGCTCACAGAATTTTGTCTCACTGTTTGCTAGATACTTACAAATGGGTTGTTTTATAATCTTGAGTTCTTCCTCACACAAAGCTTGGCTGGCTGGAATAGGCTTTTCCACAACTTCCTCCCCTCATCCTTGCTGTTCTTTAGAGAAACTGCTGTATTATCATTCCCTTCTGCTACTGCTAATAGCAGCTTTCTAGTGTAGCATAGCTAAACAGCTGTAACAAGTTCCTGCTGTATTATCAGATGAATGCATCAGACTCTTTGAAGTAAAGCATCTCTAATTTTTCTAAATGTTCTCCTATCTCCTGTTTCCATTTTCTGATCCATGCTTCTATTTTATTCTGGAAATGTAATTTCATTGATAAATAATCTTTTTATTAACAGAGGAAAAACATGGTTTAACCCTTCTTTACACTTCTGTCTGCCAAAGTAAAGAATTGATGCTTCTATCTCTTCTAACAGTACATACTTGTGTGTGCAGAAACAAAGATAACGTTTCTTATTTCCATTCTATATTTGTTAATGGTAAGTGATTTTGCAGCTTTAACTTCCTAAAATTTATCAGTGTTTTTGTGCTATTCCCACTGTTACTTTCCCTAAAACTTTGGTCATGAAGGACATTACAGATATGTCTGTCTACTTCTAATCTTCATTTTGGATGTTCATACGTAATATCTTCTTTAGAAATTGCCAAATCTTCTATATTCTTACTTTTGCCTCTGAATTTTTTTTTCAAGAGACTTATCCATCACATTCCCAAAAGTCTACTATTCTCATAATTCTCTTTCTGTAAAACTTATTTATTAATCATTCACACAGACTGCTTACTAACTTACTTCAAATATTGACCTTTCTTTATCGTATGCATTAAAATCAAATCTGCTTTTAACTTCAAGCATAATATTGTGCCAGGAATATTTCAAGAAGGTTTGGACTGCTCTACTATGTCAAACCCTCTCAAAGTGTTAGATTTAAATATATTCATCTATGTTCTTCTAAACAGGAGGCCTGCAATAAATCCTTACTGTACTGTCCTTTTCTCTTTTATTCTTTTATTAGTACATTATGGACAAAATTACTGCCTTATAGATTTCTCTCTTTTTTTTTTTTTTTTTTTAAGCAAATAATGTCTTTTTTTTTACCATAATTTTTGAAAAGCTTATGAAATTTTGAAGAGGAAAAAGAAGAGAAAATTCTATCTCAGTGTTCAAATTTAGTTCATAACATAACACGTGCATGTATTTTGTCTGTGCTTTCCAGTAAGGATATTTAAAGTGGTCCAGTAGTACTATACATAATAAAGAATATTTTTATATTAGGAAACAGTGTGATACTACCGTGATGATCTAGTTCTACACTGGAGCAGGGGGATTATTTGCCTTTTCTGAGTGACCTTTATCTATCTACCAATTTACAGCTGTATGGTTAAAATAATTCCCAGAAGAATTTTCCTGTGTGAAAGTTGTTAGTGATGTTGGAGCACAGATTTAATAGTAGAATCATAGAATCACTCAGGTTGGAAAAGATCTTAAAGATCATCGAGTCCAATCACAACCTAACCATACTACCCTAACTAACAACCCTCCGCTAAATCATGTCCCTGAGCACCACTTCCAAACGGTTTTTAAACACATCCAGGGATGGTGACTCAACCACCTCCCTGGGGAGCCTATTCCATTGCTCAACAACCCTTTCTATAAAGAAGAGTTTTCTAATATCCAACCTAAACTTACCCTGGTGCAACTTAAGGCCATTTCCCCTTGTCCTGTCACCTGCCACCAATGCTAAGAGACCAACCCCACTTCCACTGTAAGCACCTTTCTGGAAGAGAGCAATAAGGTCTCCCAGAGAATTGCTAACAGCATACTTTCCCATGCACCATGTTAGAGCAAAGTGTAAATTTGACATGCAGTATACATTTGTAAGTCAACAAGTTTGTGGAGTTGTAGGTGGACAATTTATATTTCTTCCTCTCCAATTTCTGTATTTGGCGTTGAAGAACTATAAGGTATGGTCTCCATGCCTCCTGTTCAGTCCATTTGATGTTTTCTTTTGTTTTGGTTTTTTTTTTGGTCTATCTATGCATCATTCTTACCTTTCATGTGATCCCTTTTATGTCTGCATTCTGAACAAAGATTAGTTACACTGCATAATAAATAGAATTGCAAATTTCAGGAAAGGTACCTCCAGAAAAGAAGCTCAGTGCTTGAATACAAAATATAATCTATCTTCTTTTCATAGCAGCCTCCACAGCCTAGGGTCAAATATCACAGATCTTGTTATGCAATATCTGAAGGGTTTCAATGCATCAGATTAGTCTTAATACAGAGCAAAAAACTGCCTAAAGAAATTCAAAGAAATAATAAAGTGATTTTATCTTACAAGTCTGCATTTGTGAGAACTACAGTCTGTATTTTGTCCTAAGGTTAGTTTCCCAAGCTCAGTTATTGAAATATAAAGTAGCAGTCACTCATCTCTTTCCAGATATTATGGAGACACTAGTCTTTATTTTAAAAAGTTGAAATATTTTTTTGAAATAACCTATTGCCGTAGATTCTACTGGCATTTGAGAATGTGCACCAGATCTAATAATCCTAACAATACCAGATATTTAAAATCCATGCAAAACAAAGCTCTGAAAATAGATAGCATCAAAATATACCGACACAGAACAGTGCTGCCTTACACAAGTCAGACTCCCTCCATAAGGTCGGTAAATATTAAGTCATAACACTTTGTCCACCTCAGGTCATGGCAAAAGTGATAGAATCATATCAAATTGACACCACAGTTTTAGCTACCTGCAACATGCAATATAGGCTTTATATTCTTTGTTATTTGTTATTTCCTACCAGAGCTATATACCTAACTGTGTAAAGCTGTGTAAAAATATATATATATATATTTGGTTGAATGATTAAGCCAGAAGAACAGGTGTGCAAAGGTAAGCTAAGAAAAAGAGAGGGAAAGCAAACGTGAAATGTGATCTTAATACTCACAGTAAGCCTCAGAGTCTATGAGTGGATTGTAAAGAACATTAAACATCTGTCATTTGACAGGCTGTCTAAACATACTGATCTAGTTTTACTAGACATGGGAGTATCTCTGTATCATATATATGATTTATGCTAGGGGAAAATTGTCTTCTCAATCACTATTATACAGTTCCTGCATTTTGTAGAATTATAGGACATTCAAAGGACATAGGTTTCTATATAATCTGTAGTTGATAAAGTCAAAATTCCCTAGGCTTCTGCAGATAACACTAAGCTGGCAAAGCCAACTTGCTATCCCTGTGAATGCACTAGCAAGATGTCTTACAAAATTTCTTTTTATTGAGGGTTTTGTTGTGAGGCTTTGAAGAGAGGTTTATGGTCACAGAGGAATCTGTAATAGACATACTAAACGTAACCATTAGAGGGAGCTGATTTATGACACACTTAAAGTACATGACTGTATACATATTAATACAATATTTAGGAGCAGCATAGGCTACCTTCTTCATTACAGGTCTTTGCAAGATTATTAATTATCTCTGATCACAAGTGTTAATATGCTGGTAGAATTAGTATTTCAATTAATTTTAAAATTGTTGAGATTTCTTTATCTGAAAGAAAGCTCAAAATTGCTACAAGTGAAAGAATTTGAGAGTCCTTAAAGGCACAGAAAATGGAATTTTTGAAATAATAGCATATGCATAGCAAAAGCTGAGACAGACCAAACCATATCTGGTACTCTTTCTGAATCAGCAATCATGCCTGCCTTTGAATTTGAACAAGTCTTAGTGAAAGATTCTGTGAAAGAGGACTAAGTTTAATACATTTGCATTGTCTGATCCTCTGCCTATCAAATGAAATTAAAAAAAATAGAAGAGCAGATTAAGAATGTATGTTGTTAAAGTGTGTATAAAACAAATTTTAATAAATGGATTATAAAAGTTGATTTTGTATAAAGCATGCAATCAAGACACTTCTGAAATAAAAAGTTATTTTTTTCTGATGACTGTTAAGCACAGGGCCTATAAATAAAAATAGAATATATATATAGTATATATTTAGTTATGTACATATATACTCCATAGATGGACTTGTCAGAAGAAATGAGAAGGAAATTATACATGTAGGACTGGGTTGAGAAAGTGTTATTTTAAAAATACAGGTTAATAGTAAAAAGAAAAGGAAATGAGACCTAGAGCAAGGTTTTAAGAATGGAAAACAGAAAGGAAAATATGAAAATATTTGCACAGAAAAGTAAAAATATAATGCAAAAATACGATGCAAAAGAAACAAACTTAGTTAAGAGAAAACTGAAAGAAAATTGTTACATTTTTATGAGCTTAATGAAGCATCAGTTTGTGGTGTATAAATGAATCAAGTTTTCCCTTACAAAAAGAAAGGGTAAGGCAGTGTATTTTGAGAAAGCGAAATGGAGATAGGAGCTTCCAGAACAACAACCCTGAAAACAAGGTGAAAGAGAAAAAACAGGCAAAGAAAAAGATGGTGAACTGTTGGAGCCTGTACCTGTGTCAGGAAGTAAAGCTGTAGTGGGGACTGGCAGAAGTAAGGAGTGAAGGCATGAGTAACAGTGAAGGCAAAAACACTGGGGAAGTAGACTGAATTTTGGTATTCTGCTCAAAGATCAAATTATGTGGAAAACCATACGATTTAACACTAATGTGCAGCAGCAGGTTAAGAATATAAATAAACATTAAAAATATATACTTTGGACATAAATGTATTTATATAAACTGTATTAACGAAAAAATAACATAAATATATTGATATCATAAATATAAAAATCCATACTTATGTAAGTATGGTGAATTAGAGTTTACTGTAGCTTTAAGAACTGATTCCACAAGCCTTTTGTATTGTGAATTAGGGATTCTTGTTATGTTACCATGTTTATTTTCCAGTTTTTATCTCTGTAATATTTACAGTACATCTACCATTGGGTGTTAAATTATTCATCTAAGGTTCCTAAAGAGCTTCCTGGCTGTAGAGTAGTTCAACATTCTTAATTGCTTACCAGCAGAAATCTGGCACTGTGCATCTAGCTGGATAATACTATCTCTGTGGCAAAGGTTCTTGTTCATAACATCATTTATGGAGCACTATCACCCTCCACATGTACATACCCCCAGAGCACCAACTTTTTAGAATCTCTTTCCTTCCCATTTGAGAACAATAACCACATATGCCTTCAGATGCTGCAGTGGCTGATTTGTTCACTGTGATGCCAGTTGGAAAAATAAATTTTTGCTTGGGGTTAGGCAAAGAAAGATGCTTGACCATTTGTTCTCCTGCTTGGATTGTACAACTCAGGTTTGAGGAACTTGTGAGCAGGCAGTAGCTACTTCTGTAGATGTGGTGAGAAATTCTCCAGCTGAGATCCTGTTCCAAGAGCTCTCCTGACAGTGGCTGCTTTTTCACCTCTATGTAAAGCAATACTAACTGGTTAGAGTAAGGTCCAGTGATCTCTGAATCCCAAGGGAAATGTAAGTGAGGCATTTGCCAGGAAAACAAACAAACATGTATATTCTGTATTTCATCAGCATCTGGGATTTCACACAGAACATCTTTCAACTCTACTTTGTCCATGCTGTTTTCTTTTTGATTTAGTGTTGTAATTCTCTCTTCCCACTTTTCTAGTCGGTAAGATGATAGCTTTTTGATGAGGTCAAGCTATGGTAATCCCTTTCTTCTCCATGATTCATTACTCATGATGAAAATCTTTGAACCTAAAGGTTTATACTCAGAGAGAGCTCAGCTTTTCTGCTTGTTCCTGTGCTCCCAGACCTCTCCACCTCTCCTGCCTCTGTGCAGTGGCAGCTGGTAGCAGCCCTAGGTCCTCCTTGTCACATCTGTCTTGGACAGTGATCCCAGGTTGATTCTGTGCCTAAACTTTATATTGACTGATCCTTTTATTTGAACATGAGGAGTTATTTTCTGTTTGTTTTTTTTTTTTCTTTGCCTTTCTATCTGCAATAAATGTAAAGAGCTGGATAGAAATGAAACTGAAAATCAACAATATTTTGTGAATGGTTTTACCTCTCCAAACCAAAATTTCCATGCTAGATGAAGAGAAACACTTTGACTTTAAGGCCCACATATAGCAGTTGTGAAAAGCAGATATCATGTATAATTTAGATAAAAAAGTAAAGGAAACATAATAGGCACCAAGCTGTAGAATGTAGAAATTAAGAATTTCAGAGAATTGCCTCTCAAGCAAAGACCATAGATCAAATGCAAACATTTAAAGAGAGGAATGCATATAACTTCTGAAGAGTCCTGAAAGGAGATATATTACAATATTCTGCTTTAGAAGGGGAAAAAAAAAAAAAAAAAAAAAAAGCATAAACAGCCTAAATTAAGTACTATTTGGCTTCTGTTTCTGAGGGTAACAAAAACAAATTGCTGAAATTTGATGCTATATAGAAGAAAGTTTCTATTCAGGGAAAAGTAGGAATGATGTGCTATTAGAACAAGCTTCCAAGAACTTTTATTTCTTCAACTTGGCTGATTTTCTGAAACATCCTTTTGGTCAAGATCAAACAAATTCTTGGGTTCTGACATATAATGTGAGATTTAAACAATCTAAGGTACATAAATCCTTAGTGGTTGATCTAAAAAAGTCTCAATCTTTCTGCTCCTGTAATAGTTTGAAACTAAAATGTAGCAAGAGAGGTGGAAAATGTAAACCAGCTTACCCTCCCAGTTTAGCAGGACTTTGAGCTTAACTATGGGCAAAATCCTGCTGATACCCTTTGTGCCCTGGACGCGCATAAGAGTGAAGTCAGGCCATGATCATGGTTATGCCATGAAAGAGAAGTGACTTGGCATCAGCAAGATTATAGAAGTCTTGCCCATACTTGTCACAGCTGCTTACACAGCAGCTGATCTGCTCCTATCTCCTGGCATTAAATTCACAGTCTAGCGGCTGACATTCTGCTTTCTAACATAATTACTTAGTTTCACTGCTGAATGTTAGATCTACTTACACTTTAAGCCAGGTTTCTTTAACAGCCTTGTATGATACTATCCTTCCTTTGCTAATTCTTGAAGTGATGAATGAGATAAATAAAGCTTTCCTTCTTCTACTTCCCAGCAGATAATGTTCTACACTTTTATTTCCTCCTCTTTCTGCTTGTGGCATAAACATCTTCTGGCATGGTCATGTGATACACAGACTGAAAGAGGATATGGAAGTTGCAGTCACTCAGGCATTCGTCTGCTTGCAGAAGAAATAAATGCTTTACTGTAAGTCCCCCTGGAAGCACATTTGATCTAGCACTACTCTTTCATATAATAAGTCTTACAAATGTGAACTTGAAATTGTCTATCAGCACAAAAGTAACTCTGAGGAGCTATTCCATTTACAGAAGAAATCCAAAAGCATATTAACCTAGCTATCCAAAGTACATATTTTAATACAAACTAGGGTAACAGCTTCTCACAATTAGTGCATTTGAAGAAGAAGAAGAAAAAAAGCTTTATAAATAACTATTATTTATAAAGAAGTGCTCCAAATTAGTAAATAATTTTCAAAATTCATAAACGTAAAAGGATCTCTTCCAGAATATATTTTACTTTGGAATCTCTCTATACCTGCTGATTTTTTTGAAGATCTGAGAATTAAATATTACGCTTATTACTGCTTTCCCCCCCCCCCTAGATTATTAGGAAAGAAATTAACTAAGGTTTAAGATAACAGTAGCAGTAGCAGTAAAAATTGTCTACATGACTTACAGCTCATCATAACTATGTACATTGATATTAGCCTTTAATACAATCCAATTATTTGAAATTCTATACTGCTAAAAATAGGTACAAAATCTATCTTTGCTGCAGAAAAAAAAACATAAGCTTTATGTGAAAACATTACTTCTTTATACCTCTTTAATATTTTTATATGACTACTCATATAACATGAAATTTAGAATGTTGCTTTTAGCCCCATATATCATTTAAGGTTGTAGCTGGAGCTGTCCGAGGCTTTCAGTTCATATGGCTATGAGGGAAGAAAACAAGTTAGGAAATCCTTTTCTGAAAAAAAATAAAACCAAAACAATATATATATAATGGCTATATATATATATATGCACATATAGTTCAATATGTCTTAATAATCTATATATATGTTTTAATATATAAGCAGTTTAATTAGGTATTCTGTGACTGAAGTTATGGAAATTTGAATATCCCTGATTTGTATGCAAATGGATGACATTGATGTCTGCTGTATGTATGTAGTAGTATGCTATATAAATGTACCCATGAGGTACACCCATATTGTCATACTGTTTTAATATCATATTTTATTTACAAATCTGGAAACTAAACGTTAAGCTGACTTCCATTAAAAATCTATTATCAATTCTATTTCATTAACCTTCTACATAAATATTCAGAATAAATTATGAATCTGGTATATTAATGTTAACATTTAATTAGAAAAATACTGAATAATTTTTTTTCTCTTTCCATGTTTATGCTTTTCTATTAAATAAAACAGAATTATTACCTGAAATCTGTCACTGTGAAGAATGTAGATTTTGTTGAAAACAAAAAAAACTTTGATTCCCAAATAATAGTCCACTGTGAAACTTTTTTTTGTATAAAAATATATGAAAAAATAAAATTTCAGTTTCCTTTCGTAAAACTTACTATTTACCACGTGAATGCTGGCTGCCTCTACATTTTCTAGCCTTGCCAGGATATTTGTACTATTTCATGAACGTATTTAGCACTAGAGAACCAACTTTAGATCACAAACGTCCTTTTTTAATTTTAAAATGTATTGACATCAGAGATGCTAACTTACAAACAAATGCACATAAAGAAGAAGCAATATTGTTTGAAGACAACAGAAATAACAATAGCAATAGAAAAGCAATACAATAATTAGCAAAAAGATAGACTTCAAAAATGTAGACCATTTTTACTTTATTACTGTTTTCTGTTACATTGAAATAGAAAGTAATTGATGCCAAGGAATGCAAAGTGGCCACAATTCCGTAATCTAGACAAGATTTCTCTGATTAATACTGTACACTTTCCAGTTGTGATCATGATGTATTAAAAAGGCAATAGGTTTAACAAGACTACAGAGAGAATATTTAATTATAATTGATATTCATACAACTCACTATGGAAGTGCTTTAGTGATAAAATGGCTTAGAAATACAAGACTCTGGAGACACTGGCCCTATCAACAAGCCTCCTTAATCTTTCAGTTGCTCCTAGATCTACACTGAGCTGTAGAATCTGTACAAAGTGATAAATTACAAACAGTATTGAGACAAACAGTAGAATCACAAACAAAAATAGTTATTGTTCTGGTAACAAATTTTCCCATCCCTATTTAAAATTTGGATGTATCATTACTTCTGTAGACTATTCCTGTCCTTTTTAAGGGCTCTGGCAACAGAGACATTGAAGATACACTCCAGATAGGAAGAGTTAACTATATTTCAGTCTGTTTATCTAAGAACAACCTTTACTCCTGTCTTCAGAGTTCTATGAAAGCACTGGATTTCTCAGTTTAAAATTACTTTTATCTTTTATGTGGTGAATTTCATAATTGTTTTTGCTTCCTTCCATGTATACCTCTTGTATTTATGCACAGGTTATCCACCTTTACTGAATTATTATTTCCCTTGCAAACCTATACCATTTCACATCACAAATGAATTAGTTATATTGCTGTGGTTGTTCTGTAGCATAATTCTTCACTATAGTGACAGAAAAGCCAATGTACTGTATTCTCTGTCATTATCTGTCAGCGTTCTGCTTGCTGTCATATAGACTTACTTGGGAGAAAACTTTTTGAGGAAATACAATCGCATGTGAATTTGTGTACATACACACAAAAATGTAGAAAGCTTTTTGGTCTGCAAATCAAGACTTAAATTAAAGACAGAGAAATGTTAAGAAAAAAAGTCTTTCACATGAAATGTTTTATACACCTGAAAATACTCAGAATTTGCCCTGGATCTGCAGCCATTACACTGAATAGACAATTTGCCTGTTGTAAACCTACATGACACGCTATGCCAGATTTGATCTGCTCTCACTTCTGGACAGTTTTATTAAAGTACAATAACTTTCTTCCCAAAAAAGGAAAAAAAATACCCTGCAGTAGATATTTAATAGATCATACATTGACATTGCACAGAATATCTTTGACATGAAAATCTATTAAATATGATTATGTGACTGTTCTTAATATGAAGCAGCCTAATCAAGATTAAATGTTAGAATCTTTAATGTTAGAATCTTTAAAATATTTTTACACACATTTTTTGTTTGAACATGTAATACAAATAAGTACATTAACTAATCTTCATAACTAGCAAGGAGTAGTTCAAGTTATTGTAGCCAAATCAACGGAATAAATACATTTGTTTTTTTTATATTGTGTTGCACAACTGTTGTTTATCTGCTTTAAAAAATAACTGAGTTTCTCAGCTTATCTATCCACTGTCATTGACTGTCTCCACAAATAATATCTCCTAACATTTATTATTATTAGAGGTAATAGCATTAATATTAAATAAAATGTAATCTCACTCAAAACAAGCCCTATGTTAATAATACTCAGTTATGTGAGTACCCTTGACTTGTTCCTAAAGGATTCCTTTCTTTCTCCTTTTAAATGCTGGATAACGAAGTATAGCAGCTTCATTTCACTTTGGCATTCCCCTTGCACAATCATCAAGCATACTGCAAAGTGAATATAATAAATAGCTTTTCATTTTGAACAATGGGCAAGCTAGAGAAAAGCTGTTTCTCCTTTTAGACATACATAAATATAAATGCCAACTTCCTCAAATGATACCCATTAAATATCCAAGTCTCTTTGTATAAAATAAATTTGTAAATATGCTCTTTGAAAATGGCAGACCTAAACCTTGCACTTAAATATTGCTCGAACAAGAGCTGTAGCCTGAGTTTTGGTCTCTGACTCTACTCAGACCTTTATTACATCCTGAGGACCAGGCAATTTTTAGCCTACAGGTTTGTCATCACTGTCTTTGGCAGACAGACCTGCCCTTGTTCCACTGTCCCTTCCATCTGGCTGGATGCCCGCCAACTCCAACTCAAAAGCACTTTGCTCTCAGCAGAGATTATGGTATTAGCTCATGCATGCTGCCTTCAGATCAGCACTGGTGTATGTTTATTTACCTTTGAGACTAGGAGGAGCAAGCACAAGTCAGTCTCCAAAGAACGTGTAAAAAATCTGTAAGCTTCTGTAAAGGTTGTACTTCCAGCCTGAAAGAGAAAGAGAAATTTGGAAAATAAATATTCTGGAGGAAACAGTGTGTTGTTGAGACTGAATGCATATTGTCTGGCTTTGCTTATTCATGGATGCTTGTACATATTTTGCAATGGAAAATGAACACTGAGTTTTGAAAGCAGCTCATTTTGTCCCTTTGGAATATGAAGCACTTAAATATTGTGCTTGTTTTATCATCAAGCTGTCAGGCATGATGTTCAGAAGTACCTTCTGCAACCTATATCGTTGCACTTCGCTAGTCAAGATGCAGCCCTGAGGGGACCACCAAACTGTACTTAAGAAGTATTATAAAAAGTGGTGTTTAGTAGGAGTTCATCAAGAATCCCTTTAAAAGCAGCACTGGGGCATCTGTTAAAAAGCTTTCTGGGAATATCTAATACAAGACTATTTTGCTGTCTCATTATACCAGTATTTCACCCATACAGCTGATTTTATTTTCAGTTATACTACAGTTGTATAAAATAAAAAAAATCCCAACCAAGAATTAATTTAGCTTACATAGGTAGGACAGACCTCAGTCTTTATTTAGCATATTAACCAGTTTATTCTCTCCTCAGTTACTACTGAATACTTATAACAAATATTTAATACAGAAAACATAATAATTCCAGAAGGAAAAAAAAAAAAGGAAAAAAGAAAAAAAGAACCTTTTTTACTAAAAATACACAGGTAGTATGTCTCATTCTCTTGAGGAAATATATGCAATCTTTAATATACAATAGTCATTAAGAAAAAAACCCAACATACTAAAAGAAAAATAGACATCCAAATTCTCATTCACCATTGTCTGAAACAGAATCATCATAGATCATCCCTTAGGTTGGAAGGGACTTTGAAGACCATCTAGTTCCAACCCCCTGCCATGGACTGGCTTCCACCCACCAGCTTAGGCTGCCAGGGCCTGGTCCAACCTGGCCTTGAATGCCTCCAGGGATGGGGCATCCACAGCTTCTCTGGGCAGCCTTTGCCCGCACCTTGCCCTCCTCTGAGTGCAAAATTTCTTCCTAACATCTAATCTAAATTTCCTTTATTTTAGTTTAAAACCATTGTCCCGTGCTTTATCACTATTAGACCATGTAGAAAGTCACTTTTCCTCCTCTTTAGAAGCTCCCTTTAAGTACTGGAAGACTGCAATGAGGTCCCTTCAAACCCTTCTCTTCTCCAAGCTGAACAAGCCCACCTCCCTCTGCCTTTCTTTGTAAGAGAGGTGCTTCATCCCTGATCATCTCTGTGGCCCTCCTCTGGACATGCTCCAACAGCTCCACGTCTTTCTTGTGCTGGGGACCCCAGGCCTGGATGCAGTACTCCAGATGGGGACTTAGAAGGTTGGTGTAGGGGGGGACAGAAGTCATGGAGGCAGATAGTATCAGCTGAATAACAACAAATTTAAATGAAAAATATGTAGAGAACAAACCTATAAACAGATAATGAACGGAATTTGTAGCCAAATGAACAAGGGAGCATGAGGGGAACAACCCTTATTAAGAGACATGCTCAGGTATTCTCCTTAAATTGCATTTTCCCTTTCACTGTTGGAGGGAGAACAGCAAAGGCAACGGATTACCAGCCTTGCCAATAGGGCTTTTATGCCATTATGATTTGGCATTGGTTTCAGATTCTGCAGTGAACATGCAAGAACAACACTTAGCTCAGGACAAGGTCTGGGCTGCTCACTGTGGCCAAGCTGTCACTGGTGATGGAAGGAGGGAACACAAAACTGGCTGCTTCTGGAACCAGACCAAGGCTGAGCACTAGAATTCACCACAGTGTTTTTTCTTGTGCAGCTACAGCCTGCAATCATGTTCTCCGTGAAAATACTGAATGATATTACAGTAATTTGTTAAAATGTTTTGCTCCTTCCAACAAGTTCAGACACAAACAGATGTGTGACTCCTGTGTGTGCTCGTGTGTGAAGTTGGAGCTTAATCATAATTTTATAAATTATAAGCATCTGCAACAGTAATAAGCCAATCTAATGATGAAACAAAACTAGAGGGAATGCGTGCCCTGTCTTTTCCTTTGTCCGTTTGAAACTCATTAAATTAAACCTCTAATTTTAAAAGATGCCTTGCAGCATTACTGATAATAATGTCAGGTGCCCTTACACTGTGGATATATTAGGGTATTGTGTCACATTTATACAAAGAATTGAAAGTAAAAAGAGAAACTTCTCCACAGAACCTACTTTGATAGCTGTTTAACATAGCAACAACGTTGTACAGTCCACCACTCCCAAGCTAGCTGTGAACAAGGTAGTTTGCAAATCTAGAAGCAGTACAGGTAACTTAGCTCCATGCTTTACCTACTAATTAGCTTTGCTTTCAAAGTTTTCCCAGTAGGGCTAATTAGTCTCTATTCTTTTATCTCCCATGTAAACCAGTGTGGTTCTCCCAGAGGCCACAGCAGAGTGGGCATCCAGGGAAGGAGTGACTGTTGGGTGACCTTGG
Organism: Gallus gallus; assembly: GCF_016699485.2. Taxonomy (NCBI): domain Eukaryota; kingdom Metazoa; phylum Chordata; class Aves; order Galliformes; family Phasianidae; genus Gallus; species Gallus gallus. The sequence continues at coordinate 63,811,311 of NC_052535.1, read as the reverse complement.
CTGATTCATCTGCTCTTTTAAGTAGGTTGTCAAAATCTGCCTTACACTATATGGTCAGCCTCTATTTCTGCCTCATTTCCTCTCTCTCTCTCTTTTCTTTTTTTCCTTTGGAGTAATTTGCAAATAATTTACTGTTACTTTGGACTGCAAAGGTGAAAAATCTTATGTTAGCAAATATCAGTATTATGATACCTATACTCAGTGAAGTTCTGCCTTATTGCATGTCTCTTCTGTGCACTGGAATAAAATAGAAATGAAACCATGTTGAAATATGTTAGCTCACAATTTTCTAGAAAACCGTCTGTCAAACCATTATGCAACTCCAGTAACTGTTGGTGAATTTCCTGGGGTTTTTTTGATTTTTTTTTTTAATTTTATTTGCTATTTTTTGGGGGGGGAGGAATAGGATATATTGTTCCCAATCAAAATTTCTGAAGACAATATTATTATTATTATTTTTTTTTAAGCTAGGATCATATACTGGTTTGTAAAACAATTTCTTCATTAAAAGTAAGTACATATGGCCTGGAAGGTTATACTCAATTTAGCTTTAGAATCAAGTTAGCATTATGTCTTATAATGAAACAGTTTAGTCAGTGAATTAAACCTCTGAGACTTTTCACAGACCGACACATTGTTTCAGTTTAAACAATCAGTAAAATCTTAGCATTTTTAGATTTCATCCGTTTTTTAAATTAATATCTTCTGAATATTTATTAGGTATTTAGAAGTAGTTGAAATAACAGACAAAAAGGGATTCTGTACAGCACAATTTCTGGCTTGTCAATTTCTTCTTCACCACCACTAAGAGATTACTGCATTATTTGGTTTTGAATACATTCTCTGTCACCCCTTATCTGTTTAAAGATTGTCTCTCATTCTGCCTACCTTGGATGCACTCAAGTGGCAGAAAATAAAGTGAAAGAACTGGTGGAATTAAGGTAAATAGAGAAAGAAGAAAACAAGTAAGAATTCCTATTCTTATTTTCTTTCCCTTTTCAGGAAAATGCTGCACTGGAATTGGCAGCATCCATAAATGATACTACTATATTTATTTGCATCTCACCACAGATCACTGATCATTTAAATCATCTGTAACCAAGGTGTGTTTTAACAGATGACAAAAGCTGTTAGTCATCTAGTGTTTATTTGTCCCTTAAAAAGAAATAGTTGCATGACGGAAAAACAGTTTATACTTCAAGCTGTCCTTGTTTTATTTGACAAAGTGCGGCAACTTCAGCTGCACTTGAGAACTTTGGAAACAAATTCAAAACTAGAACATTCAACATACCAATACCTAGTTAGCTTTGGTCTTACTCTGATTACATATCTCCTTTTCTAGTGGCATAATACAGTAATCAAACTTATTTCTGAGATACAGTGGGTAACAAACTCAAGAGAAAGACAGGAACTGTAGGAACAAACCCACTTAGAAAATTAGATGTAAGAGAACATCAGCATCTTCCCTTACGTGAAGCTATCTTCCCTTAGCTTCTGTATATGGCATAGAGATCCGGTCCAGTGTGTCTGCCTGGGCCACAGATGATCAAGTTCAGTGGGAACATATTGCAAAAGCACTGAACCTTCCAGGCCCATGAATCCTTGTCCTTTCCAACAGCTGAGCACCTGCAGGGAGTGGCATGAAGGAACGTCTTGTCATGAATACAGGAACAGGACTAGGAGTCAGTAGCCACAGTGTATTGTCAATGCACCAATTGGGCATCTAGAAATACCATACAGTTAGTTGTTGAGTTACAGTGATTCATTTATCCAGGGTTTACTGTGGTTTTATGAAATGCTCACGGAAAATTTTCTTGTATTCAACAATAACATAGAAGTCTCTCAGATATTATAAATATTTGAAATATATGACATGCATAGTTGTTTTTACAATACAGGAAACAAATGCAAGCAGCATTACAGAAACAGGCTCTTTGATGTCTGTGGAAGTTTTGTGGCTTTTTTTTTCCTCAAAAAATAATTTAAACCTGTCTGTATTTTAAAAATAGATGGAATCCTTTCTTGAAAGAGGCAGTAAATTACTGAAGCTGAGCTGCTTTCCTATTTCTATGTGCCCTTGTAGATATCACAATGCCTCAGTAATCTCAAAAATAAACATTATTTATCTCCTTCACTGAAAACAAGATCTGGAAAATTCTGACAGATTATCCAGTATATGAGCAATGAAGCAACAGGTATAAAATCAGCTGCTCAAGACAGTAAAATTCTCCCATACAGTACTTGTTGTTGTATTAAGTACCGTATATAAGTGTTAAACATTACCTACTACAAAATAGAAAACACAGCTCAATTTTAAAACTCTTACTATTTGACACACTTTCATATTTTTGTCTTTCAGTTCTCAAGGCAATCTACATGTAAAGCATTGTATTTGTGACATGCAATTATCGTGCTATAACTAACTAGATAAGTAGGCTCTGCAGCTGTTGTAAGAATAGTATGGTACAACACTCAGAGCTTCCTACTGATGAAAACAAATTAAAAAATAGACTGCTATTCCTGCAATTCATTTCTAGACAGAACAAGTGCTATATTTTAAAAACGGCAGTTATTTTATACTTCATGTTATCAGCTTTAGTAGAATTCATTTTTTGAAGGTAAGTGATAAAATACTACTATTGCTACCTTAAAACAATAACTCTGAGACAATAAACCTCCTGGATGAAAATTTCATATCTTTGGATCTGAATTTTCTTTCCTTAATAAAAATCCCCAAACCTTTCAACTATGAATTTTGCAGCATGAGGTACAGAGGCTTTAGTTCAGCAGGGAATAACAGCACATAAAATACATTAACAGTTCACTAAAAAACTGCCGATGTACTTTAAGATTTCACAGTAAAACAATTAACAATACTCATTTGATGCTAGCATCATTATAAAAGATTTTGTATAACATATAATTATACATGCATATGTACATTTATGTGTAATACCTGTTATCCATCTGTGAGAAAGATGTATTCACATTGGAGATATAAGGATTGGTTACACAGAATTGGTTAGGCAGGCCCCGTAGGGGTTGTTTAACCTATTAAAACATAAAATAAGTTGGAAATTAAAGGTATAAGTCAGAAAAATATTAATGTTTAGAAAATATATTGAGAAAAAATGCAAGCGATAATAAAATTAGAATGAATAAAAGACATCGCAAAATGCAAAAGTAAGTGGATTTCTGATATAGTTTTGCAGTAGAAGTAAGGATAAAAAAAATTAATCATAGTTTTAAACTGAAGTTTTAAGCAAACATTGACTTTTTAATTTGAGGGATGATGTAACTTGCCTCTCCGTATACCTGTGAGACTTGATTCTGTCACAAAATGATCAGTTCTGCCTCTGTATATACTGAATCAAATCTTCAAATGTTTTCAGATGGAACATCTGGTCTTGGATAAATTCCTTGATTAGAAGTTACAGAACCAATTATTTTCAATCAAACAAGTTATCCTGTCCACTGTCAGCAATATTAGACTGTTTCTGCAGCAACTGCAGCAATTGCTTATTGATGGGGGCAGGGAGGTACAGAAGAAAAAAAAAAAACTTGGTATTCAGGTGATGTGAACACAGTATAGTGATAAACAAGTAGTCTTATCTGCATACATGAAGAAAAGAGGATCTCTGCTGCAGAAGATCTTGATATGTTTTTTGGTCACTGTATTGTTTAAGAAATAATCCTCAACAGAATTCTGCCAGCAGATAATGCTTACCAGCTGAAACTGGCAGAGGAGAAAGATATGTATATTTTATATGAGAGCCAGTTTGAGCTCTGACGTTTATTTGATCTTTGCCTTTGGTTTTCTACAAAGCAGTTGTGTGCAAGCAAAGAACAGACAGTTTCAGCATTGTAACAGTAAAGTACAACCCAACTTTTGCTGCCTACAGAAAGGTTTTTCTTGTTAATGTCATTTCAAAGGGAATAAAACACCAATAATTTTCATGTAGTTCTAATTGAAGACTAGTCTGTTAGGCTTCTATGCTCTTTCAAAACTCAGATTATGGTTTGGAGCTTTCAAATTTCATGAGTTTCTTCATCATTAAACATCTGGTTATGCATTATATTTAATACCATTAAGACTTCATATACTAGGCTTTCCTCTCAGAAGTGCATTTCAAATAATTTCTGTCTATATTTTCCAGTTTTTTATTTTGTCTTTTTTTTCCCCCTTCAAATTTACAAATATACAAATGTATAAAACGTGTTTTAAGGGTTAGTAGTGGTATTAGAAACATAGGTCTGGATATTCCCAGAATGTTAGCAGTGGTCTTATTATTATTTTAGTATGATACACACATTCCTCAAGATCCATTTAAAAATTATTTTCTTTCTTTGGTGGTGTTAAACTTATTTGGGCCTGGTTGATCCACATGTCTAATGTAATGGTTACAAATGTTTTGTTCAGAAACTATTTCCAACCTTCTTAACTAGATTGACATTTCCAAGACCAAAATCACAGAAGGGTCATGATTTAAGCCACAAAATATTTCCTGGCATTTTTGTTGAACATAGACATCAGCTTGATAAAAATGAAAATTTAGGCACAGAATAGCCTTAACAATTTCCTACTCAATTTATTGCAAATAAGTAGCTATTTTTACTTTCACCGTACAAAAATACAGATGAGCCAGTGACTTAAATTTTTAACTTTCTCTTCTCTTGATTTCACCCTGTCCTTTTTATTTATTATGTAGTGTCTATTGTTTTGCAGTGTCTATGAAGTATTTTCATAACTACAGCTTCTAGAATGTAGAAAAGAATATTAATGCGTCAGAACGCTATGTACTATGGTGGTACTTTCGTTTACATGCAAGACACTCCTGGACACATAAATCAAAGTAGAAGTTTTCAACTACATTATAACAGTGCAGTTGCAGTTTATGTTTTCATTAACAGGTTTTCAAATAACTTTGTACCTGTTGACAACACAGATCTTAAGCTTTCTGAATGTTTAGACAAGCATGGTTTCACTAAAAGACTAAATACAAAACATGTTAAAGAAAACTGTTAAGCTTCAGGTATCAAAGGAAAAAAAAAAAGGTTTAGAACTATGCTGAGATTTAACTAAGACAATCAGCCCAGGTTAAAATTTAAGCATTTCAGTAGAGAAACATCCAAAACTCTTCTCTCAAGCAAAATCTCTGATCTGTAGAATATAGAATTTGTTTGTTTGTTCCTCATCTTTAGAAGAAAATCTTGGTGGTGTTATTTTTTTGTGGGGAAGGTGAGGGTTGCGTTGGGGAATGGTAGAAGAACAGACGGGAGATGTGTAGAGACCTTCATATTTTAAATTATAGAATCCTGGCGGTAAGTACACATTTATTCCAAACTCTGGTATAATACACTAGAAATTCTGAAAGAGAAAATAAATTGTTCACCTTGGCATCCACAGAAATCCAAGATGTTTTATGTACATAGAGCTTTGATCTAGGAGAAGAGGATGGATAAAATACAGTGCCTACCTCATATTAATTTTGATTAAATTGTAAAAATTATTGCAGCTTTCTTGGAGACAAAAAATTTCATTGCTTTATAAAAACTGATTATAATGAGCTTCTCATATATTGCATAAATCAACTAACTCCGAATTCTACAATATGCTAAAAATTGGATAACCCGATATTATTTTGCTTGAAGCATATATATCTCTATTGCCATATACACACCCATAATTTTTCATGCTTAGACATATAATTTGTTATGTTGATTTCAATTAAAGAGAGATCCATTTCAGAATTTGGCAATTATAGATGTAGGCAGCTCTTTGCTTACATATTTTCAAATACAAATAAGTCTGAGCAGTAAATGCCTCCAAGACTATCATAGCTTCAGACGTAAATCAAAGTGCAAGATGCAAGTCATAAACCAAGTGAAATATTGAGTTGTCCGAGATTTTTACTATTAGGATGTTAACAACCTTCCATATTTAGTGCCTTTCTGCTTAAAGAATTTATCTCCTTGTTTCACTTAGTAATGTTTGCAAGCTTCAAAGACTTTTTTATATTATTTTAACAGAGTGGAGAAGGACTTGTTTCTCTATTGCAAAAACATAGTAAGTGACCTATGAACATAGAAAGATTTCACCTTATGAAGATTGCTGCCACTAGGAAGTTAAATCTACTCTAATGGCATTTTATCCCTTTACAAGAAGAAAATACACTCAAAAACTGGTAGAAACAGAATTTGCATGATACATTTTGGTTAATGAAAGGATTTGACCCCAAACAGCTAAAGTACTAATGAAATTAGAAATAATTAGCTGCAAAGTTTGAATACTAATTGAAGTCACAGTTTCAAAGTGTGGGAGAGAGAATTAGTCTGCATTCAAGTAAGGGAAAATAGAAGACAGAATAGCAAACAGCATGGAAAACTGGTATTGCACTTAGAACTACTATTGGTAAGAATGAAAAATGGTGGATTTTCATTGTATATGAATGATGTAAGAAAACAAGAAATTCAGAAATAAGAAATAAATTTAGAGGTCATACGGTCAGGAAAAACTGTGATTGCTGCTATGAACTGATCTACACCAACAGAAAGCTGATAGAGATTTGTGTATTGTAGTGAATCAAGGACCATTGTTGAGACATTTATATGATGATGACACAAGAGGCTAGGGCAAAATAGATGCATAAAGCTTCAGTCATTTCAGGTAGCAATATTCTGCGATGCAGATTCAGAAAGAAGTTAAAAAATAATCTATTGAACAGGTAATCTACCTTAAAATTGAAGGCTAAAATGCACTTGTTTTTGTTATTCCAGCGAAACTAAGACCTGAAAGAAAGATGGCAATCTAAATATGTGTCATCTTCAAATCTATAACATTGAGAAATAGAGAAATTATCCTTTAATTTCAGAGATAATCTTAACATAGAAATATTTATATATAATAATAATATTTACATTCTGGCTGAGTATATATGGAAAAGGATATATTAGCTGTAACAAAGGAATTAATAAATTACTAAGATTTGGATATAATAAATATTGTCAAACACTTCACGCTGAACTGATCTAATAGTCAACATTTTCATTGATTACTGGTACAATATAATCTCATAGTCTAAGGCAAGAAGAAACTAGAACTGACTAGATTTAGTCAGAAGAAAATATATCTGAGGCTCCAGGGAGATCACATTGCAGCCTTCCACTATGTAGGGAGATTATTAACAGTAGGGACACTGACTTCTTACACTGACAGATAGTGATAGGACAACGGGGAATGATTTTAAATTGAAAGAAGGGAGATTTACATTAAATGTTAGGAGGACATTTTTTACTCAAAAGGTGGTGAGGCACTGGCTGCCCAGATAAATTGTGGTTGCCCCATCCCTGGAGGCGTTCCAGACCAGGCTGGATGGAGCACTGGGCAGCCTGATCCTGTGAGTAGAAACCCTGCGCAAAACAGAGGGTTGGAACTAGATGATCCTTAAGGTCCCTTCCATCAAAAACCATTCTATGCTTCTATGACTATTCAAAAGGTCTCTTCTGAGTATCAAGAAATTCTTGGACCACTATGATTACCTCTTCTATTTCATAAATGTGATATAATTCAATTTGTTCATTTATGAAACCTGAGTTGAAATAAGGAATAAAGCCAGACGAAAGGTGAAGAGCCTACTATAAAATCAAGGTGTTTGGATTTAGTTCAAGGTTGTTCTGATGATATCTATACAGGCAAATCTTCAGCAAATAATGTGCTTGTACTGATCATGTTTTAAACAACACAGCATGGGACTTAAACCTATGTAATTGCAAAACTTCCATATTTAAAAACAAATCAATTTCTTGATTTTCAGGGAAGAAAAGGAAAAGCACTTACCCAGTGCCCATAGGCAATATAATATTTTTGGAGATTAAAAATATTACTCTGTCAAGATATTTCTTTGCAGTTTGCTGCTCCATAGGATTATTGGAGTTTCTGAAGTAAGTCTAGAAACATTTAAAAAAATAATAAATACTCATATTAAAAACAAAACAAAGATGTATGCATATGCTTTCTGGGAAAAAAAAAATACACACACACAAATCCCACACATTTTTCTGGAGTAGTCTTGTGTATTTGGGAAACAAGGATTGAATTAACATTATATACTCCAAAAAAAAAAAAAATTTTCTTAAGCACCTACTTCAAGATGTTGCATAAAGCACTTCATTGTCACTATGGAATTGATCAAAGGGATTTACTGTGCTGTTGGATTGCCATTTTTTTCTGTGTTTAGTGTGTTAAATGTACACCTGATATTTGGGAAGGAGTTATTTGGTTATACATTGAATAAAATAGTGCAAACATAGTCATATATTTCCTCTTGCAGGTGTAGCAAAGGGAAACATTTCACTATAAGTGATTAAGCCTATACTTCCACATGCTTTAATTTAAAGTATGAAAACTTCCTTTTATGAACTGTTGTACTCCACTGTAAGATAGATTCACACTGTACATTTTTGTTTCCTTCAGTACAGCACATGGCTCACAGTTGGTGAACTAGAACATAAGAAAATCACCGTCAGTGTTATCTGGAATCAGAAGGCATGCTTACGTTGTCAACTTTTTTTTTTTTTTTTGTACGTTAACTTTCACCAGAGGCATAATTATGTTTCAAACAGAGAACGGCACTCAAGAAGTCATGAATATGGAAGAACAATGCTTTCTAACTGCATTTATACATCTGTTGGACAGAAAGGGACATAAAAACATTGCAGATGAGTTTTGTAGATGCGTCTGAGCTCCACATTTAATGCTTAGTCAAGCAAACTTTTTGCGTACTTGAAGTCAGCAATACAACTACAGTAGCAACTTCTGCTTGCCCTTGATAGTTCTAGTTCTTGTTATTCTTCCTTCTTCCCTTTGAAGCTAATATTTGAGTTCTAATTCTTAGAATAGGATTACGATAGGATCTAGTTTCTTAGTATCCAAGATGCTTGAATTGAAATGGCAAAGTATTCAAGAGACAGCTCTGATCAGACTGATGAATAAAGGCGGATTAACAGATAGAATAATTTACATGTACAGTCTCACCTGTTCACTTACATTATCTGCTAGTGAAGGAAACTCATGCTCATTGTTACTCATGTAACAATTTCAGTAATAAATCATGTAAGTTCAAAATTGCATAATCCTATCAGTGTGAATAAGAATTATATACAGACTATCATAGATAAAGGAAGGAGCTAATAATTGTAGGAAGGAAAAAGGAATAAGCATAAATATATTTTAAATATATTTATAATTTTATTTATATTTGCTTAGCCTCTCTTATCTTTTGTTACCACTCCCTCCTAAAATTTGCACACTCCATCATTAGATTTGTGATTTCCTGCACTGAAATTAGATTTAAGTGTTTCATACACACATAATGCAGGTACAAGCATGGACTTTTTTTTGTTACACATCATGAAGCCTCTAGAAACATTCTAGACATTGAGATTTTGAGGACTTCTGATTAAAAAAATGCTGATATAAATATAGAAATATTTAGATGAAAACATGATTCATTAAAGTTGTCATTTTACAATAGTGATTTATTTAAATAGACATTAAACATCAATAATGTAAAGCAAACCTCTAAGTAACTGGTTTCCTACAATAACAACCTGCAATGAGTAACCTACGTCACATTAACTTTTTTGTTTTCTCCTAAGCATCCACACTTCCCATTCCATTGCACAAGAGGGCTTGAAGACATTAAAAACTATGAATAATCTAGCTTGCAATTAATTTAAACATCTATTCTCTCCTTTTATGAGCTTGATGAAGGACTGATAATCTGAAAACTGCATTCATTTAAATTGGATAGAGGGAATGATGAAGCAAATTCTGTACTTAATAGGATTTTACATGGTTTACTGAGAAAAGAACGTAAAGGAAGGAGACATAAATGGAGGGCAAACCTCCTCAGAGACCCCAGGCTGTCAGCAGCAAAAGAGAAAGCTATATTATTCCATTAGAGTAATCTTCTAATTCATAAATTTAATCTTAGAGTAAACAATATGGTTATTAATGACCCTACTCTGGATGAAGCTATCTTTTCTTAGTAGAATGATCTGACATAGGATCAAGTTAGAATCGTAGGATCAAGTAGGTTATCACAAATAGCACAGAGAAACATAATGCTGTTTTATAAAAATCTAGTTATGAGCTGGATAATGAACAAAAATTCTAACAGCATATATGGCTAAGAACACAGACTGTGGCTGTGCACAGAGCAGATGGAGCTTCTTCCAGAATTTTCTGCAACCTAGCTTAAGCACAATAGAGAAAAATAGTACAAACAGATATTGCTCATAACAAAGCTACATATATAGCTCAAAAAGTAATGCCTCCTATTTATTTCCATGGAAACTACAACAAAGAGCACAATAACACTTCTAGATAGAGCAAATTCTCAGCTACAAAAAAATATTTTTTCAATATAGTCACCACCCTTAATTATGCATTTTTTACTAGTGATGAAGAAGAGCTTGCATGTGGTGCTGGTAAAAATTTGCACCAGTGGAGGTGAGACACTGTCACTGTCTCCACAGCTGAAAAGCACCACCCACCACCTCATTGTGCTCGCATCCACTGCTTAGCCTTCATAAAAATTCAGCAGTGTTGATAAGTGTCAGTGGATGCAATTTTTTGCACATGGACGAATTCAATGATGCACATTTGCTTCATATGCTCTTCCATGTCAGATGCCATTTTGTCAGAATGTCTCTCTGCTGCCATCTGTCACACAGCAACAAAATGTAATGGAATATTGGTAGAAAGTTGTAACCTCTACTGCCATACTACCAACATTGCCTTTGACGTCATGGGCCAATTTAATAAGATAGGAATCATTATTTTTGAAGTAGCCCTCATTTGTCACTATAAATGGAACCCATAAAGAAATCTGCCCCTCCCATTCCCTTGAATTGTCTGACTCTTAGCTACTTGTTCGGAGAACAGCTGATTTGAAGAGAATTTTATACTGTAAGAAATCCTAACTCTTCAGCTTCTCTTTTTTTATTATTTTTTTTCTGCCTTAAGGAAAATCGACACAAAACACTCTTACACAAAGCAGAGACTGAGTTCAGAAGAGCCAACACAATTTTGATCTATTTTGAGATTTAATTTTTTTTTTATTATGTCCTGTTCTTTTAGTCTTTTCTCGTGGAGGCTTAAAAAAAAAAAAAAAAAAAAAAAAGAACTTTGATTATTCTCACTTTCTTCTAGATGTTCCCAGCAGGTTTATGTCTTCACTGGAAGTGCAGTGCCCTGCACTGGACAGAATGTACTAGCTGAAGCTTGACAAGGAGTAAGAGAACAAAAAGTATTATTTGATGTAGCTTGCAACTCTGATCTACTTTGTGTATTTTATCCCAGAATGCCTGTCAAATAGAGTTTTTTTGTTGCTGGTGGTGCTATTCTTGATAAGATCTAGGGGACAAACTGAAAAAAAAAAAAAAAGACCATAAAAAAAAAAAAACCATCCATTCTTTCTGAAGCCAAAAAACAAACAAAAAATAACTGCTACACTAATATTTTATTGCTACAAGGAGTATGTATTGGGAAGTCATTTTCTCTGCCTTTTTTATTTTTGTTTCTTTCTTTTCATTCTTTCAAACAAACAATGTTCCAGAGGAACTTAGTGTTGAGTTTTATCCCTCAGCTGCATACAGATGTAGTCTATTCCCCCAGTGTAATGGTAATATAAATGGATTTTTTTTTTAAATACACTTATTAAGTATACACAAAAAGCCATAAAAAAAGATAAAAATAGATATTATCAAGTCTAACTGATTTTATGTGAAGTTCTGCAAAGTATCTTTTCATTATAAAGCTGGTATATCACCCAATGTTGTCTTCAGGAATTTTGGTGATACACATGACAAGCTAGCTTACAGCATCAGCAGGTGTTACATTTGAAGTGTTAAAGCTACTACTGTGACATGCAAGAAAGAAGCGTATGCTTCTTTCAACAATATGTTTCTCAACCTACATTTTCAATATAAATATAGCTCTGCTTCTATACGAAGGGTAGAACACAAAAGATTTTTCATGTTCAGCTTATTGTTTCTGCAGACTATAAGAGGTAGAAGCAAGCCAACAGCAAAGCCTTGCAAGATGCTATGAAAAATAATGGTTTGTTAAAGAAAGATGACTTGGGAGCTGAAAGAAAAAAAACAGAAGTATAGAGAGACAGCAGGATATTGTATTGATATGGGGGTTTCTGCATTCCTGAGATAATTGCATTGTCATTGGATCCAAAAAAAACTGTGATTGTTCCATCTCAAAATCATCAGAATGGAGATTTTTTTTCCCTAAAAACCTGCCAGATTGTTTTCAGATCTTTGTAGCACTTTAATATTAAATTCCAATGTGAGTAAAATACATATTGAATATCTGATTTCAATATGAAGAAAAGCTTTGCTGGTTGCTGAAACATTCACTGCCTCAGTACTGCCATCTGAGATATTAAGATGAACAAAGCACATACATACTTCCAAAACACTTAGAAATCAGGAAAAGACATTAGGACAAAGCAACACTGCTCTTCAAATATTGCCAACTAAACAGATATGGGTATATATTTTTTTCCTTCCCAAGAACCAGTGCACTGAAGTACCATCCAGTGCACTGAAGTACCTGCATTAACTAGGTGATGTATACACAGGTTTGGTATTTGTATGTACTTCTAGTTTGTAATAAATGTGCTTAACCTTTATCTGCTCTTTGCTGGCACCTTGAGACTGTCAAATTATTCTGTCCTTTAAGGTGTTTCTATCTGGGTTCCATAAATTTTCTTTTCATCTAGTTTGAACGTCCTCTAAAACTAATACTTCTGAACAGTGATGTGTTGAATTAATGGGTCTTGTTATTAAAGTCATAAACTAAATAATAATAATAACAACAAAATCCCAACATTTCTATTTGAACCTGAGGGAGCTCTGAACATATGTTTGGCTTTTTCAGCTTTCAGCAATTATCATTCACTTATCCATTGGTCAGTGTAACAAGTGTGAATACCAAAACTCCCTGCAGATATTCAGCTGAATTTTTGCCCAATCTCCAGAATACTGGTGTATATCTGGGGCCATGTCCCATATGCCATAGTTACTCATAGCCACAGAGATCTGTGATCCCTAGCATTTCTAGTTCTTTCCATGGTTTTCCCTGACAACTCCAAAGGGAACAGTTGTTCTAATCGAGCCCATTCTTGAGGTCGATAAGGCATCGCTAAAACAGACAAGTAAGTTGAGGTTGGGATTTTTTATTTGTTTGTTTTTAATAAAAATCCATGAGAGAGAATATAATGGCTACCTCTGATCAAGGTAACGGTACTCTGTAGGCAACAATCTCTTCCTTAAGAAAGATTTCACTCATTCTTAAATCTACCAGTATACAAAATTTCATGATTAATTTCTAATTTTGTTCTCAATAGTGTATTAAAAATGCATCTGAACCGTATGTAGAAATTTCATTTGAATGAAAATCATTATAATTAATTAAGCAGTTAATAACTGGACCATGTCTTGTCAGTCAGATGACTGACATTGCAATGTTATTTATTTGTTGATGCATCCTATAATTAAGCTTTAATGATGGTTTTACATTTTTTAAATTATTTATTGCTCAAAAATAACTTGGAAAGATTTTCATTACCTGAATCATAACTGACAAACTAATTTAACTTTCTTTTAAGAAAAAAAAATTACTAAACATAGCAGTGACTGAATCTAAATAGTTTGTATTAATATTTGCATGAAATCAATGTACTTCTATTCTTGTTTTACAGGCGTATTTTTGTTGCAATTCCTTTAACAGTAGATAGTGAGGGCATAAACAGTTTTAATGCAAGTAATCAACATTTTCCTCCATGTTTCTTGGTGTACTACAATTTGACAAGACTAAAACACACAAGAATTAGCCTTTACATATAGAAATTAGAAGCAATAGGGGTAGAGAGCAAGATATGATGCAATGAATATCTGGGCTTGGTGGAATACGAATCATTCATGGCACTGAAAATTTTAAAACAAATGGCAAGTTGTGGAAACAGAGCAGTGAGTACCCTTTGCATACACAGCAGAAATCCATGGCATTAAAGTTAGTGTTGCATGATAAAGATTGAGTTTTGTATGATATTCTCTATCATGGTATGTGCAGTTCAGCAGTTTCTGTAGATAGCTAAGGAATAGAATCAAGTTCAGATAATTAAAATTTTCCCCTGAAGTTTGGAAGAAAATAAAAAGCAAAAAAGTGTAGGAAAGAATATATTAAATTCTACCATTAGGCAAAATGTTTTCTAAGAAAAATACTACCAGTCAAGCTACTACAAGAATTTCTATGCAAATTTACTTCTTGTCAAAACCAAACCAAATAAAACGTTCTTACTGACGATGAAAGGAAGGGAAGTTTTTTTAATCAAATAGCAGCATTCAAGGATTTTGGTCAGATAGCTCTGTGGAACTGTGGGAGTTAATATGACATCACTGTCTGGAACTAGTCATGCCAACTACAAAGAAATGAAGTTATACCTAAAGACAAACCTAAGTAAATCACAGGATCTCGAAAAAACTATATAAATCTCTATTGCCTGTGTATTATTGTGATATATTCAAAAGAAAATACTTTGTCCATCTCTAGTAATATCATAGTCTCTGTGACAGATCTAAATTACTTCACTTTATTTCACAATGATTTAAATACAGAGATAGTGTTTAATCATATATTTTTTTTTAATTTTCCAGAAGAAAAGTTTTGCGACATTTTCTGCAGTATATGAAAGAAACATTGACAGACAGTTAGCAAAATATTTGAAAAAAACTTATTTCTCATGTTTTCAAGCTGTGTTTCAGATCCCTGTGGAACAACATTCCTCAGTCTGAAAGGTCAGAACTACAGATAAATCAAGACTGCCAACAGATAGAGCATCATGCTCCTATAAGGAATAAAACAATTTATGGAGTTATACTTCTTGCAACAAACCTTTGTCAGGTGGTCATCTGTTTATCTTCAAACACATCTTTCCAGAATATTTTACCTTGCTTCTATTGTGAGAATACCATCTAAGTGTCCATTATGAGCTTTACAGTTATTGAAAAAATAAATCAAGTTTGGAGCATTTTTGATTGAGATAATTGTTCATGGTAGTTTCCCAATGTATTTCACTGTCACTTCAACAATGAAGTGTCAGGTGAAAAAAAGTATATTATTACTTTAGTAACTGATATAGGCATTGGTAGTTGTTAGATATTATAAAATGTTTACAACCAAAAATTTCAGAGAGAGGCTGTGAGGAAAAAGGTAAATTAATCTGGGAATGAACAGTGCCAGTAAAGCAAAAAATTCTTATTATTTTTCCAATTATACATTAGCATACCATAAATGCTTTTACTTTCTTAGCTTTTTCCTTTCATCTATCTTTACTCCTAAGCACAAACTTCAGTTTTTTTTCTACAAAAACGAATTTTGTTACTTAAAATTTTCTATTTGTTACCAACATGCCCATTCTATTTCCACAAGTAAAAAGAGATTGTAGACTGCTGGCTAACAGGATTATTTACAGCGACTTCTGTAGTGTGGTTTTCTCCAATATTCATAACAAAAATCATACTTTTAGTAGTGTTTCATTTCCTGGAAGCAGAATTTTTTCTATAAAAAGGTCTTGTTCGTAAGGACCTTATGACAAAACACACTAAAAATTGTAGTAGGTTGTAATTATTCGAAATATTTCACAAAGTCATAATGAACAGATGGCTTCGGGATCAAAGTGATATCTGAAGCTTCTTTTTCTGAATGTTCTATTATGGCTTTACAATTCTCAACACTTCCTCAGTTCCTTATGGCTAAGTTGAGCAGAAACAAACTCCGATTCCAGTATAATTGATCCACTTGTAGTATTCTAGACACAACCTAGATACTGCTGCAGGCAGACATGTAGATCTCTCCAAAAGTAATGTCTGCCACTATATTTCCATGGAAACAGATACAAAGAGCACAACAGCACTATTTGATAAAGCAAATTCTCAGCTACAAAACACTACTTTTCAGCATAGTCACCACTATTAGCTATGCATTTTCATCAGCGATGAACAAGAGCCTGCGTGCTGCACCTGTAAAAATATGCACCAGTGGAGGTGACCCATTGCTATGACACCACTGTTGCAAGGAAAAAATTGCCCACATTGACATACACAACAAAATGTAATAGAATACTGTTGGGAAGGTTCAACTTCTACTACCGTACAACCAAAATTAGCCTCTGATATCATGGGCCAACATCATAAAAGAGGAGGCACTACTTTTGGACCAGCCCTCATACAACTCTAATAATACAATGTATTTCTGCATGCTTTGAGAATAACTATAGTGGTGCTCATTACATTACAAGCTAACTCTTTTTATTAGCGTACAATTTTAGCATGTCTCAAGAGTTGATGTCAAGTCTTTCAGACAGGATAACTGGAAATCCATTAGAGAATTCACATTATGCTCCCTACAATGTTATTTTGTTTTATAACAATGAACATTCATGGTACGAAATGTTTTGCAAACTTAGATTAATTTGATTAATGCTGAAATCCATACTATAGACAGTCTTTGTGACTATAATTAACTTTCAGTGGACAATGCAATAATAACTTTTGAATCTAACAGTATTGGACTTAACTGTTCTAAAGAAGACTGCCTCAGATGTGTATGCAAAAAAAAAGAAATTATTTGATGCGTCGCAATGATTTTCCTTTAACAAGTTGAAACTAACATTTATTTAAAAGAACTTTTTTTTTTTTTTTTGCAAACCTGTAATTGAATACTAATGTACATTTTGGCTTATTGCTTAAGGGGATGAAACGAGGATACATGATGGAATATCTTATCCATCTCCAATTCTGACTCAAAATTGGCATTATTTAAGTGGATTTATACAGTTTTGGATAGGGGACGAAGTTGTGATTTGCAAAAAGAACTGTGGAAAAAAGCAATATATCTATTTCCATGAGCACCTCACTGAGAAATTGAGAGAAACTCAGAGCAAATGTCTAAGAGTCTTCTTATTTGTTACTTTTTAAAGAAAAAAAAAGTGAGATTTTTGAATCATGAAGTTGTTTGGGTTGGAAGAGACCTCACAGATCAAGTTCCAACCCCCTGCTGTAGGCAGTGTTGTCAGCCAACAGATCAAGTACTAGATCAGACTGCTCAGGGCACCATCCAACCTAGCCTTAAACACTCCCAGGGACAGGGCATCTGCAACCTCTCTGGGCAACCTGTTCGAGCACCTCACTGCTCTCTCAGCGAAAAACTTCCCCCTGACATCTAATCTAGATCTCCCTTCTTTTAGTTTTAAACCATTCTGCCTTATCCTAACACTACCTACCTATGTAAAAAAAATTTCCCTCGTGTTTGTAAACTCCCTTTAAATACTAAAGGGCTGCAATGAGATCTCCCTGCATTATTCTCTTTTCCAGGCTGAAAAGCCCAGTTCCTTCAACCTATCTTCAGAGGAGAGGTGCTCTAGCCCTTGGATTATGTTCATGGCCCTTCTGTGGACTCTCTCCAAAATCTTGGCACCTTTCCTATGCTGGGGGCCTCAGACTTGCACACAATACTCCAGCTGGGGCCTCACCATGGCAGAATAGAAGGGAACAATCACCTCCCTCACTCTGTTGGACACCCCTCTTCTGATTGAACCCAGGATACCACTGGCTTTCCAGGCTGCAAGCATACATTGCTAGTTCATGTTAAGTTTTTTCATCAAGCAGAATCCCTAAGTCTTCTGCAGGGCAACATAAAAGATAAGTCTGTGAATTTCACTTCATACTGATATAAATATACTACTCATGGGTAGCAAAAAGAAGTAGCTCCCTCGCCTTAATAAAGCAGCTAGTTTTTAAGCTAGTCAAATATTAGGCAGTATTTTTGGCCACCTATCAAATGTTAGTGCCTGATACAACCTTAGAAGATAGCAATTTTTGCAGGATAACTGTCAGAGCCATTTTCTAAGTAACATGTTGATAAACTGGGACAGGCTGAAGGTGAAAAAAGATCATTCTAAATAGAAACCCTTCAGGACGCCAGGAAATGGATTTGCTGCAAATGCTGATTTATTTTAGCAGGAGTGCAATCTGCCTTCTGACTACAACCTCAGGTGCAATACATTCAGACATCAGAAATTGCAATGAAGTGAATGAAGCAAACATACAAAGTAAGACAGGTCCAGATATCTCTTGGATCTGATCTGAGTGAAATGTTGATAATTACAGAGGGTTTCTCTGCTTGTGTTATTTTTTTTTGTTTGCTTATTTGTTTGTTTGTTCTCCACCTCCTCTGAAGATTTGTTGTTGGGTTTACTCTGCTGTTTCAAAAATTGAAGATGTTATATATTTCTAATCTGACTTGAGCATGATTTTACATGGACTTCCACAAGCTGCTCCTTACTCAGAAGTAAGGCCAACCTGTGAACCTCATTAAATGCTCAAGTATTCTGGCAGCCTCCACAGAAGCTGTGCATTCCTGGTTTATGAGCTTCCATCACAAAGAATTGCAGAGGGAAAAATTTTGCTTTGGTGACTCTAAATAGGCAGGAAAGCAATGGACAGGGTGGTCAGAAGCATACCTGGACTTTGACATCCTTGAGGGATTTTGTGATGCACAAGACTAAAAATAATGCAAATAAGTCAATAAGATTTTGCAGTACTTTGTTTACTCAAAGATCTCTTATACCTCACCAAATATTATTTAATGCAAAACAGCAAGAGCTGCTGTGCTTCCTTTGTACAACAGCCAGGAAATATTGCTAGAAATTAAAAGGCAGATTCAGACTGAATGATCCCGTTGGCTTTAGATTGGAAGACATACTGTATCAGTCTGTTTTTTTTAGCTTCACAAACATTTGTTCCAAACTGGGTTGGACACAATCCTGGGCAACCTGTGCTGGGTGCCCCTGTTTGAGCAAGAGTGGGTGACCATGTGACCTCCAGAGACCTTTCTAACCTTAATAATTCTGTAATTCTTTGTGAACATGTGTCATAATCATATTATCAACTGCTGAGTAAGCTTTATGTTCCCTCCAGTACAAACAAAAATACTTGTCTATCCTCCTGACCTCTTTTGGGCAGCCCTGGTCAGTCATGCTGAACTGTTGTCTGGTTCCTTGCTGTGAAAAAAAGATTTTATTTCTTCCCACCTCTGCCTTTATGGAAAACAAATCCTAAGAGTGGAGTTAAAACATACTGATCTCTATGCATCTTGAAGTGTGATATAGATACGAATGATCTGCAATAAGATTTTTAACAGATCAAAAGAAATAATATCTCATGATAGTATTTACAATGTTTTAAAAATCATTCATCTTTATATTGAAAAGCTTAGTAGCTAGATATTTCGTTTGAACCCTCTTTATCAAAAATGTTAGCAGTGATGTTAAAGAATTTAGCTTGTAGCTTTTAACACAATTTTGCTGAATATGCTGTAGGCTAGAAGGCTTTAAAGGGCTGTAATTCACTTTAGAGTATTCTTTCAGATGCAGTTAATGATTTAGCAGACTATTAACAACAGAGCCTGAATATAATAAAAATAGAAGGTAAAAATTGAAGGAGTACTTTACTAAAGAATTTTGATTATAAGTTACCTTACCATATATTCTTCTCATTTTCAAATGCTGATAGCTTGAACGTAGTTCTAAGTTAAAAATATAGTAAGACACGGTATGGTTTGTCTTTTTGTCTTTATTTTTCCAGTAGAAATCAGTTAAGTTCATGGAACTCTATTTTAAAGGAGACTTTTGCTTTCTATAAATGTGGTCAGACAGACATTAGAATATTCCACAAGAACTATGAAAAGGAGGTCTATACATTGTGGCCATGTCCTACAATTTAAGTAGAATTGATTTCTCTGAGAATTACTGATACTCACAATGCAGATTTAATGCATATTTTAAGAACAGCAACCATTTTAGCACTTCCAAAAGTAAAGGTCTTATTACATTTTTTATTTGAAGAAACAGCTACCAATGTTTTTAACATCATACTGCAGAGCTTTTGTAGTTTTACTGGGAATTAAAATCATTATGATACTGTACATAACGACTTAATGCACTAATATTTGCATTTTTAAGCTAAAGAGAACTTCTGTTTTGCAAAAATGTTTAATGCTAAGTGTTTAAGAAATTGAACTAATTTTGACATTGGCGTACTCAGAACTAAAGAAGACATTAAGAGCTTCTGAAATTCTCAACTTAAAAGAGCCTGTGTTACTGTATTTGTGCTGTACTCTTTCTTCATCATTCATGCATCCAATAGGAGATTTCATTGCTAATAAAGTACTTAGAATCACAGAACCGCTCAGGTTGGAAAAGGCATTAAAGATCAAGTTCAACTGCAGCCTAACCATACTACCCTAACTCGAACAACCCACCACTAAATCATGTCCCTGAGCACCACATCCAAACGGTTTTTAAACACATCCAGGGGTGGTGACTCAACCACCTCCCTGGGGAGCCTATTCCAGTGCTTAACAACCCTTTCTGTAAAGTTTTTCCTGATATCCAACCTAGACTTACCCTGGCACAACTTGAGGCCATTTCCCTTTGTCTTGTCACCTGTCACCAGCCCGCTCTCACTGCAATCACTTTTCAGATATTAGAAGAGAGCAATAAGGTCTCCCCTCAGCCTCCTCCTCACCAGACTAAACAGTCCCAGTTCCCAGTCGTCTGCCAATCCTTTACTGCATCCTAGTCTACTCACAATCTTCTCTAATAGGTGTATTTCAAACATGGACCTCACATTTGATGTTTATTTATACTCTTACGCAAATCTTCAAACTTTTGAGGAATCATGCACTTAAACTATGGATAAATATAATGAAATGGGGCCTCCTGCTACAGACTATAAGAAATAAATGTATTTGAGGAACATTTTAAGAGACAGACTTTAAAATTAAAAATCAAGCCAGAAACATGCAATGATAATGTCTGTAATACTTAGAATAATAAACAGAATACATATATTCACAATATTACTATGTATAGCCAAATGAGATAATATCAAAGAAAGTTAAATCAGTTATTTCAGTGGTGGAGTTGCGGGTGATGGAACTGAGCAGGACACAAGTAGTCTAGACTGCTAAAGTTGCATTCTCTCGTACTTAGATCAGTTAACCTCATCCAGAAGGCCCAGTAAATAAATTTGAAAGTAACACTTACATCACATTTTTTCTATAAATCTATGGCTGCCACAACTCAGATGTAAGAGAAACACAGGGACCCATTAAAGCCAAAAAAAAAAACCAACAGTCAATTCATACCTTAGTAAAAGATGACAGTAAAAATGTCATAAGGAATATTTTAAACTCCCCCAAAAACCAACAGTTTCACTATTTCTCATTGCTTCTCTGTGTCTGAGACACATACTTAAATTATTTCATCTCAAGTTTTCCTTATTTTAGAGAACTATGAATTACTCTTGCTCCCGAGAGTTTGCTATCTAGTTTCACACTCTTAAGTTCATCCACAAAAGCTAGCCACCAGGATGGCCTGGTATCAGCAAAACTTGGTTAAAAAGCAAAAGCTAATATGTTGTTACTGATTTTAAAGTTTAAAGCGTACTTTAAACATTCCTCACGTGTTGTGGTTAATACATTCACTTGTTTACATCTTAGTGGGTACACAATCACTTCAGAATTCTGTCAAATGCGTACTAACACTTATTCTATTGCAACTAAATTATTATTGCAACATTAACTTTGCATGTGACTTACAAGTCAGAGAGACTCTAGTTTAACAGAAATAGCGCCTATCCATTGTAGCTCGATCAGCAAATTAAGTTACTAGAACTTTCCCATAAAATAAGCCTATCAGTTCAGCCTTACTCTAAGTAAGTGATATATGTGTTTGAAGAACTGTCTAGATCAGTAGAGGTAGCTTTTAGTTTGAATTTAATATACCTGCATTCATTCACAGTTTCTTTTCACCAAACCACCTTTAGAAGCTTAGTTCAAACTAATCTTACAAATAAGACCTAATTTCAGCTAAGAGCTTTAAAGCGTACCATCACATGTATGAAGGTGGTTGCTGTATAGCTCTTATGAAATTTCCTTTTTGTAAGGCATCATTTACCAACCAACCAAACAAACAAACAAAAAAAAAACAGCAAAAAAACAAAAACAAAACAACTAATACTAATGTTTTCACTCACCTGTTTCAGCACATAATAAGAAATAAATCATGAGGTTGTATTTTAAAAAATTAGGGATGAATACAGCAAGGAATGGCCAGTTCCATAAAATATGAAAAAAAACTCTGCTTATTTTTCTCCATCTCTTCTTGCCAGCTTTATGATGGTAAGGACCCTCACATCCAAGACAGGAAAAGGATAAGCAATTGCTTGCCTATGCCAGCTTGATTTACAAAATATGTGTCAGCTGTTTCCTGAGAATTGGAAGCTACTAGGCCCCAAGCTAGGCCAGCTGTAGCTAATTTAAGGAGTCATGAGTGCTGAAAAACAGGAACTGCTGCTGTAAATGGTGGGCATGTGGATTTCAAGTCTCAGACAATGAAGGTAACAGAGCTATGGGATTTTGCTGTACAAGCAGATGTACCTTCACTGACTTCAGGACTATTTTTTTGCTTTTTTTCAGTAATGAACTTGTCCTAGATTCCCTTAGTGCTTCTGAGATGTGGGAAACCATAAACTATGATTATTCATTCTTCTTACGCCAATAAATTGCTGTTTATGCCTTCTATTCCTTGTGTCACTTTGTATGCCTATCTCAGTTGGCTGGAGACATTATAGGCAAGACAATTTTCCAGCAACTTCATTGCATAGCATATCAGCACTTCAACTCAATTGCAATTTATGCTGTATGAACAATTCAAGTCTGAGCTGGGATTCAACATCAAACTTCAGTAGAGTATAACACACTGACAGATTTTTTCAGTGTTTGTTTGCATGTCAAATGTACAAAGTTTGTCTTTGAAAATATGAGAATACTCTTTTCCTTTTTCATCTTGCATCGATCAATCTGACCTCATCTCAAATTTTTCAGCTTCTGCATTTTTTAAATAATCCATGTTTTATAAAAAAAAGGCTTTCTGACATATATTCTTATTCCTCTGTAACATTTGTTCAAACTCATTGTAAATCACATCTAAGCTGTGAGAACCGTTTCTTTCCTTGTATTTCCTCTCAGTATAAAATGGAATTTTATTTTATTTTTAACCTTGTGAGAAGCTTTCAGTCTGGATGACACCTTATTCACTGATCTGCAGCAAAAAAAAAAAAAAAAAAAAAAAAAAAAGCCTTTCCTGTAGTTCTCAGAAGTATGACATTTAATCCTTTCATTGCCTGGTATCCACTGACAGGCTGCTAAATGCTCACAACCACTACCTGGCCAAATAAAACCAGTCTACCTGTAATGGCACAAGGTTATAGCAGAAGGTCAAACACTGCTCAGTATTTTAGCTGTGAAATGACATTAATGAATTATTAGCTACTCAAAAAATATGCATCACTGGGATCCATAAAGGTAACCCTGACTTTAAATGACATTATTAGCACTGCTCTGCTTCTGGAAGCTTGCCTGAGAAGCATTATCCAATAATAATTCCTCCATGTAATTACTAGAATGCAGTGATGGGTAAGCATATGTTGATTTACACGTACATCTTTGATTCATACACTTCTGTAGTCATACATCAGGAGAAAAAAATTCAACAGTTTTCAATAAAAGATTTTGAACAGTAAAAGAAAATTTAGTTTTGTTTTCTTATAGCTTATGCATAATATAATCCTTATCTGAAAGTTCTAACAGACTAGTGTGCAAGCCATTGAAAAACACACTGCAGTGCATTTAATGTCTAACTTCTTTACATGACAAGGCTGAAATCATCATCTTTATGGTTTCTATATGTCTTGAATCTGCACAACGCAACCTACAAAGTCTCATGCTGTTGGTTGTCAGAAACTTGAAGAATCCCAACTTCTGGTGGTCTGTTAGTGCACATGAAGGTGTGATGTATGACATATATGCAAGATGCAGTGCAATGACATGCAGAAATACTGGGGTTGGTCTCTTAGCATTGGTGATAGGTGACAGGACGAGGGGAAATGGCCTCTAGTTGTGTCAGGGTAAGTCTAGGTTGGATATTAGAAAACTCTTCTTTACAGAAAGGGTTGTTAAGCACTGGAATAGGCTCCTCAGGGAGGTGGTTGAGTCACCATCCCTGGATGTGTTTAAAAACCGTTTGGATGTGGTGCTCAGGGACATGATTTAGTGGAGGGTTGTTAGGGTAGTATGGTTAGGTCGTGGATGGACTCGATGCTCTTTAAGGTCTTTTCCAACCTGAGTGATTCTATGATTCTATGAAAGATTCAGTGTGAGCCAGCAATGTGTGCTTGCAGCCCAGAAGGCCAGTAATATCCTGGGTTGTATCAAGACAAATGTGACTAGCAGGTCGAGGGAAGTGATTCTGCCCCTCTACTCTGCTCTCATGAGACCCCACCTGGAGTACTGCATCTAGTTGTGGAGCCCCCAACACAAGAAGGACATAGAGTTGCTGGAACAGGTCCAGAGTAGGGCCATGAAGATGATCAGAGAGTTAAAGCACTTTCCCTACAAGGACACACTGAGAGAACTGGGGCTTTTCAACCTCGAGAAGAGAAGACTCTGAGGAGATGTTATAGCAGTCTTCTAGTACCTGAAGGGGGCCTGAAGGAAAGCTGAGGAGGGACTTTTTAGAAGGGCATATGGCAACAGGACAAGGGTAATGGTTTTCAACTGGAAGAGGGTAGATTTAGACTAGATATTAGAAAGAAATTCTTTCAAGGGTAGTGAGACACTGAAACACATTGCCCAGAGAGGTTGTGAATGCCCCCTCCCTGGAAGCATTCAAAGCCAGGCTGGATGAGACCCTGAGTAACCTGGTGTAAAGGGAGGTGTCCTAGATGTTCTTAAGGGTTCCTTCCAACCCAAACCATCTATGATTCTATGAATTATCTGTTTTGAAGAGTAAGAGATCTAGATAGGATGGATTTGGCAAGATCATGTCATCTTGTCTCTGGTATAGTGAGATGTTTCTGACATGCACTAGTGCATATAGATGCAATTGCTGCATCCAGCACAACCACTTTTTTCTTGTCAACTTTTTGCAGTTACAATAATGGAAATACATAAGACAATTGCTCTGGGGTATATGGTTTTTCCAGTTGGTCTCCACATGCAAGTTAAGGTATTGGTAATTAACACAGCTCTACAAAACTGTGTATAGCTGGGACCATGAGGTGTACAGAGACTGTATCTATTGTCATGATTTACAAAAGCCACCTGGGATCAGCCAAGATCAAATCTAAAGTCTCAGGATTACAATAACCACGTGATTTCATTGAGCCCTGCTCCTTGGCTTTATAGCATATGAAGAGTATAGACTTTTTACATATTAAATTGGTGCTGTAGGCTGATTTGTGTTTACCAGCTAGAATTTTTCAGTTACCCTGATGGGCTATTACAAGGAAATGGAAATTCTTCATAGGAAAGAGCATTCATACTTGTATGATCTAAATGTACCCGGGGCCATTGGCAGTAGTTTCTGGCCCAGCATTCTGTTGAGAAAAGCTCTAATGCTTGGACAGAATTTTTCCATGAAATCCTCCCATTTAAATACTGACAATGGTCAACCATCATTTTATTCTCTTGTACTGATGAACTTACAAGTCATTGGAATATACTGTAACAAATTAAGGTCTTAAAAATCCACAAGAGTGCAATGTGTGGATAATCAGCATTCTAGAACCAACTAGTCTGGACAGAAGACTTTTAAACTGAGCTGATGTAATACACTCTCTCATGTTCCTTTGTAGTTAAACGTCAGTAGAAAGGACCCACACTTATTTAATCTCCTAATCAACACCAGGGAAGTTATACAGGGTCAACCTGGTAAGAAAAACAGGCAGTGAGTACAGAGTTCATTTTATTGTTATAACAAGGAAATAAAAAGAAATTACAAAATATTCTGCAGTAATCAGTGATATCAAATTCCTATAGAACTTCTGTAGATGCATTTTTAATGCAATGTTCTATTTTGTAACTGAAACAAAAATGTCTGATTCTGTCAACCCCTTAAATATCTTTGTAAGTATATTTTAAATATAATAAAAATGTAAAATATCTTTTAAAAAGCTCAAATTTGGAAGTGTGCTAATCAGTCAAAGCAGCATTAAAACATGCCATTTAAACGGACATGAATCCTTGTATGTGGAAGTTCAGATATTGGCTGAAGTAAATGCTGTATTTGCTGTGATTGGTCCTGATTTCAGCTGGGATTTGATTTTTCTAATCTTAATTTTCTTCCTGGTATTTGGTATGGTGCTGTGTTTTGGATTTAGGATGAGAACAATGCTGGTAACATCATTCTTTTAGTTGTTACTGAGCAGTGCTCACACAGAGCCAAGGACATATCAGCTTCCTGTGCTGCCCTGCCAGCGAGGACCAGGAACGCATGAGGAGCTGGGACTAGAATCTGGATCAGCACTATGACAGCTGATCCAGACTGGCCAAAGGGATGTCCCATACCATGTAGTGACATGCTGCACAATGAAACTGGTGGGGTTGGCTGGGGATGTGACTGATGGGACTGGCTGCGCATCAGTTGGTGAGCAATTGTGCTCTGCCTCACTAATTACATATATTCTATTGTTATTACTATCATTATTTTTCCTTCCTTTTCTGCCTAATAAACTGTTTTCCTTTCAACCCATTAGTTTTACCTTTTTTCTGATTCTCCCCCCCACCCCACTACAGGGAAATGAGCAGACAACTGTGCAGTTCTTCACTGCCTGCTAGGTTAACCACAACTTTTTGTCACTGTTCAGCAAGGGTATTCAGTACAACCAAAATTAAGACATCAACAGGCACCCACAAATGCCAGCACAGTAGTAAAAACACACACACACACGTATATATATATATACACACACAAACATATATAAATATACATATATATCTATATATACATATCTATTTTAAATTTATATATGTATATATATTTTAAATATATATATGTATATATATATGGATGTTTGGATGTTTCAGGGTGGGAGAGGGCAAAGTTTTGTGGTCATAAACTTTACTTTGATAAGGCAGAAGAGGGAGAATTTGTGCCTGAAATTTGTGG
This sequence comes from Gallus gallus, assembly GCF_016699485.2. Classification (NCBI taxonomy): domain Eukaryota; kingdom Metazoa; phylum Chordata; class Aves; order Galliformes; family Phasianidae; genus Gallus; species Gallus gallus. Next base: position 63,784,162 of record NC_052535.1, on the reverse strand, counting down.
GTCCTCTCATTTACAAACCATTCAGGATTGCATTCTCTTCTGGCAGAGCTGTTTCCTCTGCTTCCAGAGCTGCTGTATTATTTTTTGTCTTCTAGTGAATTCAAACTTGAAGATCTGGAAATTTCAAAAGAAGATGGTGCAGTTCCTGCAAAGCTCTGATAAAAAATGAGAGTTTTCCAGACAGGCAGAGATTTAAAAAAAAAAAAAAAAAATCAACCCGTCTAAAACTGAGCTAAATACTCTTGGTGACCTCTAGAAACCACGTTAATTAAAATTTCTATTTGAACAGCATCAGTAGATACAATCTGTTTTTATTTTTGTACTGCAAATGACTTTAAGAGATGATATTTCTCCCGTTTGATTAATAGTGAGAAGACAGTAACCTTGTAATCACTTTACAGAGAAAGAGGTGTCCTGAGTCTCCATTCAGTTTCTGTTGGTTAGGATGAGATTAATTCTATTGGAACTTGCAAAAACCAAACAGTTGCTGAAAAACTTTCCAATTGTTTTTACGTACAACTGATTAATTCTAAAAATGAACAGAAAAAGATTAAACAATCACATGAAAATATCAAGGAACTCTTATTTTGTTTAGGGCACTGCAGTGGACTTCAGAGCTGTTCTCTTCATAGTAGCATGCACCCCCAGCCCTGTTACCAACCCTAGCTTGCAGCATCTGAGATACTCAAGAACGATCACTTTGCTCCCAAACCTGGTGCTAAATAAATAACTCTATCCATCACAGATGTCATCTCAGTCTGATTAAAGTCTATTAGGGAATCAAAGCCCCTGGACTCCTTAAACAATTCTTTAAAGTAACTCTGAAAGACATGGAACTATATTTTCATTTATCTCAGCAAGACACTAAAATAAAGGTTCATAATTCATTTTACTTAATTCTGTTGAATAGGCTACACATATAACCATCTGTAACATGTAAAGCCAGCCCATTCCTTTGATTCACTGGAAGATATATTTGGAGCAAAGTTAGTCAAAAGACAAAGAAGAATTAAAAACAAAATAAAACCCACCCAAACAACAAAAAAAGATCTGAAGTCCCCAAACCTAAATACCTCAGTATTCACACTTAGAGATTACCTCAGTACAGAAGTAAAAAGTATCCAATACTTTCTGTTTCCTTATCTACTGATTTTTTAGCACTGTTAATCTTATGGGTTGAGGAGGGGAGGATAATTTTCTCATTTAAATAATGGACAGCTAACCTAATCAGGCAGGGTAAGGCAGAGAGAATTATAATTGAATACATATAAATTAATAAGGTAGATGAATCTGCTCTTGCATCAACCCCTGAAGCTATACCAAAGTAATGGAAAAGCAACGCACCTCTGAAAAATGGCATCATCCTAATTAATCTGCGTTAGTGTGTTTCTATGCTGGGTTTCCTCAGAGTGAATCTTAAAGACCTCCAGACCAAGTACAGAAATTTTCTAGTAATCTTTATGACAAAACGATGAGTGGTACAGAAAAGAGAACTATCTAGTGCTAAAACATAGCAATAAGGAAAAATAAGTAAAGGAACTATACCAGAGAAATGTTAAATTAAAATATGTCCAAGACAGACAGGCTCACACTTCTATTTGAGCAAAAATGTGTATGCTCAAGTCCCATCTTAAGAAGAATCATGATGAAATCTGTGTCTTACCATGGAGTTAATGCAGAGGAGCTTTCCCAGCAGTCTGAACTATACCTACTAAATCCAAAATGTACCTTCTTTAAGCAATATGATTTTTTTTTTCTGCAGGGCTCGTAACTGATCCTACTACTCATGAAAAATGTAGCCATAGTACATCTGAGATAGTTAAGTTGACAACTACTAGTGTACTTTGTCGCTAGTTGGGAAGAGAGTTCAGCCATAGCCAATCAAAAATATCAACCTTTTTTATACTGCAAACCAGAGAATGACACACAAATGTCAGGAATACAAAACAAACAAATCTGGTTTCTATATGTATGCAACATGCATATGCTTAATATTTTTATACAAATACCAGTACATAATATTTTGCAGCGTTTCTATGTTATGGAGTGAAAAGAACAAAAACTTCAGAAAGGAGACACTAACTTCACTACATAAGTAATATGCAAAAGCCGTACAGGATTCTAGAAATATTTTATGCAAATGAATTGCCAAATGAAAGTTCTTTCACACTGCAGCAAACAGCTTTATGCTCGTGCTGCTCTTTGTAGTGCAGTACTTCTGCACTACTGAAAACCCTGAAGCCTTGAAAATAATATTTCACTCTCCCTACTGATTTTGAGCATTGAACATTTCTCAGCCATTCCTGGAGGGCTAGGTTCTCCCTCTTTATTTCTTACTCAGGTAGACTGGTTCAGACTACTGAAAACCAGTATCATATGTTTTGGGGAGAAATTGTGAAGCCATAAGCTGTGTTCCAGCCTGCATTCAGAATGAGTACCTCTCATGTCTTTGAAAGACTAAAAATACCCAGAACAGAACAAAGCATTGTTACTGATTTACTAAAATAAACAAAGAGTTATAGCATCTCAGTGCTACTAGGTCACATAACTTTCTTCTTATCTTTGATGAGGTACAACACACATTGTAATCAATGCAGATTTATCCCAGAACCCAGGGACCTTGTTGGTGCACTTCACACTACACAGTCTTTGATTTGGTTACAGCTGCATCCCTTCTGCCATCCTTCAGATGTATTCAAGTTTCACCGACAAGTCAAAAAAATTTCAAAAACATTATCAGTTTTCAACTACTTCCGCAACCCATCCTCCATTCTTCATTAGAGAAGGATGGGAGATAAAATCTGAAAGCTTTATCCCAAGATGACACTGGCTCCTACAGTCTTTTAGAATCTCCACTCTCTGTAAAACAGATATTTTTTTTTCCTTAAAGCTGAGATATTTTATTGCCAGCTCCCCCACAACCTCATGCCTTAAAAATGCCTCAATGCACTCCATACAAGTTGTTCATAAACCTGAGTAATTTCTCCCATAGAGTATGTAGACTTGCAATATAGAAGTTCTGTAATACATACAGTATCACTTCTGAATTGAAAATGTTATTCTTACAGGTAGAATTAGTGACTACCACGTCATTTCTGTTGTTCTGTGTGGTCTAAGATTTCCTCTTTACTCAGAAACTCAAATAAATGTCTTTTTTCTGTGGATGATCTCTATGCAGCTGTTATATCTCCTGCAGAATCCTAGAGCTTTTATCCAGCTTTCGTTTTGCCTTCCATTCTAGCCTGACACCTTGAACTGTGAGCTGTTTTCCATGATCCAATGGGTTCCCACAGGACCACTCAATGACGAGTAAAAAGCTGAACTGTGAAGTGACCTCTAGGCTGCTTCTTCATTTTCCTGCTTGTTAGCAGGTTGTTCGCACACAGTTTGATGTCAGACAGAATGTACTGCTGTAGATCTATTTTGTGCTTTGCTTTACTCCCCATGCACTACCATTTTTCTGTTCTTTTCAAAGAAAAAGAAATTGTACTCTAACAATACGTAGGAAATGAAAAACTTGCCTGGAAATGTGCGTGAATTATATATATCATGGAAACACAAATTATATTGACAGATCATACTAGGGAAAGAGAAGATAGATGGTAAGATTTCTTAACAGGTAAAAGAAAGCCATTCTTATTTCATTATTGGTTACATATTTTTTCTACTCATATATATAACCTTTTTATTTTTTCCCTATTCTTTCATACACACACACACACTCTAACAGAGACAAGCCTTGGATTTTTTTTTTTTTTTTTTTTACCTAGGTTTACATCAAAACACAAATGAAGTCAAGATGCATTTCGCCCTTGAGGGAGAAGTAATACAGCTCTATATTGCAGTTATTTTCAGGTATACACTTGAGTGACAGGTTTTTTTCCCTCCACTGCTCTCATATTGGAGTATTTCAATAATTGTCAATTTAAAATTCCAGCTTTGTATGAGATTATTCTGCATAAAAAACTTTGCTCTCAGGAGATCTGCGAGACAAAGCTGTAGTTTGAAGACCCACTGTAATCCTTCCTGGTTTTTAATCTTTTCAATATCTTCGACCCCATATAATACAAAGGAATTAATTGTTAAATCAGGTTTACTTCTCCTGGTCTAAAATTTTCATTCAAAAGCCCAGAAAAACAGCTGTCTTGAAATCTGCTCTAGAAAACAACTTTATCATCACAGAAACCCTGTCCTAATCCGATTCAAGCTCCAGAAAATAAATAAATAAATACAATCACATCTTCAGTGCTTCATAATTTACAAGATCTTATTCTTGTTTCAAACAGTTGCTTTGGACCTTGGCTCTACAAGTAGGTGATACTTAAGGAAATCCTTGGGGCTTCTGTTTTAAATCCATACCTGTTTATCTACATATATACAGTTATCTCTAATAATTGAAAGCCATTCAAATACTCAATTTTATTATTAAATGCTAAAAACAGTTTTGTTTCTTTCTCCAGATAGACCTCTCTCATCACTAACCCATTCTAAGTGAATCACAGCCATTAGTTTTCAATAATTTGTGTAGTGTTTATTTAAAATCTTTGTTTTCAGTGTCAGTGCAAAATATCCATAGACAAATGGATACACATTTTACATTTCTGTTATTTTGTTTAAACAATTTTTTTTATATTTCAAAAATTTGAAGGTATAATGTGATTTTTTTTTAGCATTTGAATTTGCTGTCCTGCTTCTTTAACACTACCAAAAATAAACATTTCTTAACAGGAGCTTGTTTCTGACAAAATACACTGCAGAAACAATCCAATTATTTATCATCAAGATATTTTCTTTCAAATTTTCAAGCCAGTAGTATTTTTTTTACTGGGAAACAAAAAGTGAAAACAGACTTGGTTCTAGGCTTTTTCCCAGTTCCATATGTCCTCTAACTGGAAATAAAAGTAGCTACAATCTTTCTTCATAAATTCCCGACCGGAGGTTAAACTCCATAGTGAGGGTTAACATCTTTGACCAGGAAGGCAGGGAACATGAACAGCAGGAAAGGGAAGAAAATCTTCAATGAATTCCCTGAGTAGCCTTTTTGATCAGTCTCGCCCACAGCACAGATCATTATTTACAGCAATTCCACTGCAAAATCCTCCAGGGAGAATGGAAAGTATCCAAACTCCCTGGGGGTGTCTTGCTCCTGTTATTTTCCTGCTAAACACAAGCTGGAAAGTCGTATAGTAATCCTCTCAGTCTCTTATACATTTCTGGAGGTCACTGTTTTTGAACTTTTTGTTTCAAAGTAATAATACCTAAAAATGAAGGTGATTCTATGAAGGCTGAACTGTTCCCTTCAATGTGTGCTTCTCATAAGTCTCTGGGATCCTAATGAGCTTTACCCAGGCATCACTATGCATCTCTCGAAAATTTCTAGGATCCTGCTCATTTTGGTAATACTCCAAAAAACCTTATCTATCTTGTTTGTTTTCTTTCAAAATTTCCATCAAGAGGTGATTTCAAATTACATTTCAGACTACTGGTGTAAGAATGTAGGGAACATTGACATTATCAGCTTTTTTAACACAAACATTATGAGCCTGTGCATATTAAGTGGTTACTGAAGAAGAAGCTCCTGAGTCACGTTTTCATGATCACCTTTTTTTTCCAGTAGTGAACAGAATTTAAGAGAGCCACAAAACCTAAAACAATGGAAAATAGTTCAAGGAAAAAATGAAGAACAAAAGTAACTTAGTCAATTTAGTGAGAGAAAAGGTAGAAAGTAATTTATTTGTTGCCTATATGTTCCCTAAAAGAGATACAATGGGGATTACTCTGAATTTTGACTTAAAACACTGATAGGAGTGAACATTGCATACTGAAGCCAAACTACTCTAATATAACTACATACTTTGTTTTTTTATTTTGCTTTAAAAGGTTAATCCTTCAAAGAAAGTTACTACGCCCATAGTCATTCCCCCCCCCATCAGCAGAACTCCTTAAATAAAGATTTAAATAATTTAGAAATGTCAATTATTGAACAAAAGCAGATAGTTACATGAAGTCTCAAATTCTATTCACAGATGGAATATTTTACTGCAAAAATATTCAAAACACCTATTTTGACTGAATCTACTTTTTTTTGCTACATTTGTTACTACTTATTTTCACTTTCAGTTTTGACTGAGGTGTTATAACCTGAAACAAAAATTTTATATTTAGTTACATGAAAACTAACCCACAAACTTTCACAGAGCTTCAGTAGTCTTGAAGCAAGCCTCTTGTTTTTTTTTTCTTTGCACATTTCTTCTCAGCTAGGCTGCCTCATGTAGTGGCACAAATCTCAGGGGAGATCATTCACCTGCCTCTCCTGTCAAATTACATTGCAGAGTCAACAGTAGCCAATGAAGTGTGATATCTCATGCTAGACTTGCAGTTCCTGATAAATCTGGTCAGTATCTCTTGCAACTCAAAGCACTTTAGAAAATTAGATATTTAAATACTATAAAAAGAAGTTGAAAACATGAACTTAATAGGATCATGGTCAGTTAGATTGTTCATATTACTTCAAGACTGCATTTTAAGAACAACAACATAGTAGAAAGAAGTTGAGAATTCACAAGTAAATCTGCTGGACTTCCATCAGAAAAACACACAGATACTGTTCTTGACTCTGTGCCTTGTTCCTCTTGTTAATCCACTATTACTCTAATGAGATAATTTGTGCAAACACAGAAAAACCAATGTTCTTGGAAATAAAGTAGCAGAACTAAAATTCTGTGTGTCTGCAGTCAAAGACCAAGATCTTAGAAATTCCTAGGGAGCATAACAATTCCTTTCAGATGGCATCTACATACATTAGCTTAAGCAGCAATCTAAAACACTGTGTCAGCAACTTTAACATTGCACGTATTCAGGTACACTAATAGCTTTACTACTTAGAGCACAAGTGTACAGCACGTCTAAACAGGATGAGAACTAAAATCTGTGGGTATTGAAATTTCATCTAAAATAATACTAGAAGCTCAAGATTTCCATACTCAAAGAATGCCAACATATTTATAAAATACATTCTATTTATTAAATATTACCATTGAGTATTTATTTTGTAATGTTACAAACCTCATTTTAGTGATCCATAAAGTTTGTAGTATTTCCACAGCTGCAATTAGGCTAATTTTCAAATTTTTAATAACTATGTAATTTAATTCTGTAGAGAAGCATTTTTTTATTTCCTTAGCAATTAGATTATAACTTGTGAACTGACAGCCAAGTACTGAAGAGGCTGAGCAGTCATCTTAATGGAAGTGTGCAGTAGCAGAAAATTAGAAGAAAACAATTTGATAGGAAGAGTATTTGAGAAACACTAGCCTAAAGCACTGCAGCACAAATAAATTCAAGGTTGAATTCACTTACCCTGTTGACTTAAGCTTGTTTTCAAAAGTAACAGCTTTATCAGGTCCAGAGACTTCCTTTTCTAGGCTTCAAATCCGAGGTTGCAGAGCACCCTTCCCATAGCTTGTCTGCTATTCTCTTCATCTTGAAATTTGAAATGAGGAGTTAACCTACAACCAAGGCTGCACTTACTTCATGATATTATCATGTTGAATACCCATAACAAAAAAAAAAAAAGAAAAAAGTCAAAGTCTGGGACAGGAAAACTTAACTAACTGATTATCTGGGAATCCATCTGAGGGAGAAGTCATCTGTCTAGAACTGTTTATGAAAGGGCAGCCTCAGTTGAGTGAATTTCGATTAGCAGAATGCATGCCTTTGAAAAGAGCTTCAGTAAGAGGCACCAACATGTTGTAGTTTAACTATACTAACTATAGAACGATCAGAAAACAGCTATTCCTCATCTGATTTTTCCAATCCATTTTTTGCTGTGAGGTCTAGCCTATCTTAAACTGCAGCTCCCTCAGTTGTGTTTTGCAATATACAAAACGGATCAGGAACAGATAATAAAGAAAGCGTGAACTGTAATTCATATCCAACTGCACACATATATGATTGGGTGAAAATGAAGTTTTATTCATTTATTAATGAATACTGTAAAACACTGTGCAGTTTTTTTCCTCAAAATACCTGCTAGCAGCAAGAGATTCACGGCAGTAACATTGCAGTTATTCTGACTGGATTTGATGAAAAAATCTGCAATGGTTGTCAATGTTGGGAAGCCTGCAGTGTAATAACTAATTCAGTGAGAAAACGTGAGTTAAATGTTGTAATTTACAAAGATTAAAAAAATGAATCTTGACAGAAAAAAAAAGTAGGAATAAGGTTATATTTCAGTTGAGGAGATTTCCACATAACTGAGAAGTCAGAGTCTTATGACTGGAGTCCTACTTAACTGCAGACTTCTATTAACCAGAAGGAAAATGAAAAATTATACTATTATGAGATACAAAGTGAGGAAAGAATGCAAATCAACTTTCTAATTATGATAAAGATGTCCCAGAATGGACAGCTGATTTTAAAAGTGAACAGAAATACTTAGCAAATTAGCTAATATGAAAAGAAATAACATAAGAATAAATAAGGAAGCTGCATTTCTAAAACACAGAAACGTGAATAGAAGAATACAAAAGACAGGATTCATTGCAAACATTCTGAGTCATAGTCAGGGGAAAAAAAAATAAATGTATTTCTAAGCCAACAAGAAGGGATGATTACATATACCCAAAGGTGGTAAAAATATGTAAATGATTTTTTCTTGTTGTTGCAATTTATATAGAATACGACCAGAAGGTTCACAGTCATTTGAAGTTAATTCATAAAACTGGTATTTCAAAATGATTCTTATAATCAATCTGGTTATACTCAAGCTGTTCTATTTGTCATGGAACATGAAAAATTAACTTCTGCATGGTGCGTACCTGTACTGCTAATGGAGAGAATAAAAAGAAGGTGGGAAGCAGGGGTGTTTTATGTGAGGCTTTTTCTGTATAATTGAGTAAGGATGTGCACTTGGATGAAAGGATCCCACTTTCAGTACTGCAGTAGTTTATTTCTATCTCAAGTCAGACATCCAGTCCTCAGAACAGTAACTACACTGCCTGTAGCCAGACCACTGCTGAACTAAGTTTGTGCCAATGCAGGCTGCAGCAACTACACATGGGTAGACTCAAGAAGAGGGAGAGCAAGCAGGAGGACCTAAAAAAAATTAACGGGCAATGCTGGAGGCTCTTAAAAGAATACAGACACACAGTTAGTGGCAAGCGAGACTGGGAGAGGAACTTATTTGAATGCACTTGAAATAACATGTAATTTTTGACCAACCAGTCAATGTACACATTTGACCACCAATAATTAATACATATGAAAGAAATGCCCTGCTAGTGAAAGAAAAGGAGGCCTAGGTAATTTACATCACATTCTCCCAGGCACAAAATCTACACAAATCAGAGATTTTGAAATTTTTACTATGAATTCTGAGGGGTAAGGGGAAGGTCAGAAAGTAAAAAAATGTAAATGATCAAAACTGGCAATGTTCTTAGATTCAGCACATCTAATAACTTTATGTAAAGGCTATGGCAATTTTTTATTTCATTAGAAGTTTTGTTTATGAAGGCTACTTACCTTGTGTTTTGTAAGAAATATAATTTCAAACACATCTATTTTTGCATAGAAAATGCTGACATGAAAAGTGAAAAACAATTAAGGCAGAACAATATGGCAAATCTTGCACATTTCTGGAAAGCTGCCCATTATGTTAATGTGGTGCTATTTTCATGAGTGAAAATTATCAAATCAATTCCAACAGATCTAGTGAGAGACGATGCCTCTGATTCTAAAATATTTTGGAAATTACAATGGGGCAAAATAAATGGGACAAATTAAATTCCACTGCTGTCTAAGGAAACATTGGGACAAAGAAACAAGCACAGCTTCCAGAGAGTTTGAGTGTTTGTTTTGTGCCAAACTGGTGAAACTGATCACATCCAAAATTAAGAAGAGAATATTTTTAGCATAAGCTACCTATAGTGAAGCAACTATCAAAGAGAGATGTAGTGCTATTAGGTGCGTGTAAAATCTAGCACATGTGTGGCAGGTTTATAGCACTTCAGAGGCAAAGCACAACACAAAGAAAGAAAGGGTAGAAGTAACGAGATATATACCAGGTTTCACAGTTTAACATATCGTGGAATTTTGGAGGCAAAGGAGCTCATTTTGTTATGTACTTTGGGAGAATAACCTGAATGGGCAAACTCCGGTTGCCATGGCAGCCATTGGTATGCAAGGGACCACACAGAAAACATTTATTGAAAAAGTCTAATGAATTTGGACTTGATTACAAGGGATGGCACAGGATTACTTCTCGAGGGGAAGAATTAAATCTGAGGTTTGTTATTGGTGCAAAATAATTGGGACTAAGATAAAGGCATCTTCTATGCCTTTTTATCTCACTTTTTGTCAGGCTTTGGTGTGTGCATAGCAACAGAGACCTTCACAGAATTTTCTACATAAAATTTGTGTTAGAAAAGATACTTTGCTGGTGAAGAGTAACAGCAAAGAGAACACCTTCAAAAAAAAAAAGGAAAAAAAAGAAAAAAGCAAGAGTTGAAGATGGACAGAAAGCTCTTGTAGTTACAATAATGTAATGCATGGATTTTAATACCTGCCAAAGGACAACACCCAGATGCAGACTGCCATCCCTAGAAGACCATAAAGGCAATATCAGCACTCAGAACAGCCCAAGCAGCAGGTTGTATAGCATATAGATTCCTATTTCCCTTAGGAATAAGATCATTTAAATCTGCTCCATGTTTTAATACAGAAAATTTGACATGATGGTGAGGACATGTTTGCCTCTTTTCTAGGACAGCAACATGAAGTAAGGTCTTCTTACATGCATCCGGAAGCCTTAACCCATGCTATAGGTATCACAGCTGACCGGGGGATCCTAACACCAGAAACACCAGCCAGAAAGGAGTGGTTGTGCAGCAGTCTACCGCTGCATAAAATGCTCCAGGTTTTAATTGATAAAACATACTGTCACCATTTTCCCTCACATTTTCTGAGTGAATCTGAGAAAGCAACATACGTTTTCTTGACTATAGGTTGAATTTCACTCTGAAAAAGGAGACTGCTGTCACATGAGCTAGATAGCCACGCATGAGAATGAGGGAAACAGGATTTAACTCACCTGTCAGATCATGCAAACATCAGCATCAGAGATAAAGGAAAAAGAGGGAATAAACAGGCTTTTCCTGAGGAGATGCTCTTAGTTCCATTGCCAACTGGAACAGCACAAGGGTGATCCTCTATGCCCATTGCACTTATATTGGGATAAAAGTTCTAAAGGTATTATCTATACATACCTCAGCAGTAGGTGCTCTGACAGACAGGAACAGTTAGTAACATGATCATGCTCTAACTTACACATCTGTACTATAAAATAGGGGACTGTCATCTCACTGTCATGCCTAGATTTCTTGCTGCTTCCTCCAACACTTAAAGAAATTTATCCTGCTTAGATAGCAACTGCAAGATAAGGATGTTTAAATGTTTCATGTTGTAAGCATCACAGTCAGATGATCTACTCCAGGAACAGCAATACTGCAGCTCACTGCCAAGTGATTTCAGATACATATATGAGTGTTGGAGGAAGGACATAAACTCCCTGGCTTCACCAGTGAGGCACAGACCAAAGCTGTAAAATCTGGGATTTGCATGCCAGGAGAAGGCTGCATGTTCCAGGCAGCTTTCAGCTGAAGTGCAGCAGAGACAAGTGCCATCTTCAGAGAAAACCGCCTGCACACTACAGTGGGCAGCACTCCCTGCTTAGCCTGCTGCCTGCTGCCCTCAGAAAAGGGAGGGGGAATAGGTACATATAGGAACTTCACACAGGATTAGACGGAAAGGAGGCTTGCCCAAGGCACTAGTTGTACAGTGGGAGGCTGTAACCCTCACCAAGCATTGTTCACCCTTTAATCTGAGAAGGGTTAAGTCAACATAACCTTTTTATAAATCTCATGAAGCTGCATCCTCCCAGATCAATTCTCCCTTGTCTATCATTCCCTTCATGCCCCTACTCAGTCAGAAATGGTTTCTTTTAAAATAAGCAGCTTTGGTTAAAAAAAAAAATTCCACAAGGTTTTGATTGCTTTCAATAGCATTGCCACTGACATCAAAACAGGATGGTGTGCAGTGTTTCTGTTTGTAAATTATGTGACCAGCACCTGCGTATTGAATACTGGAGCAGAAACAGTCAGCTATTTCATGCAAATCAGGTGTACTTCTTATTCACCTCATGAGATGGATGACTCCTTCATTAGATAAGAAGTGCTCAGATCTTCCTCATCATATAATGAAGTGCTAAAAGTCAACCACAAATAAAGCTTATCAGCTAGAAAGAGAAAGCTATATGAAACAAACTGCAAAAGAAGTTTTGAGAGACAGAGCGCAACTAGAAAGCTCAAGCAGACTTATATTTTCAAGAACAACATCTGCTACAATAATCAAAAGCAAATCCCCAAGGCAGGATTCTGTGAAACTATGCTGTGAGTGCATCACTTTTTTGCCAGAACAGAAAAGAGGCAAAGAAGAAAATGATGAGCAAATAGATATTATCAGAGTACTACTGCTAACAGCAATAACACAAGCAAGAGAAAAAAAGCTCCCACTACATTCCCCAAAGGAAGGGATTTCTTGCTTAAAAACATGGAATCTCTCAAAGCTCAGATAATTCATTTCTTATAATTGCTGTAGCATTAAAAATAAAAAATAAAAAGACAGAGCACTCCAAATGCTGATGAGATTTCTGGCTAAACAAGAATTTTTGAACATTAATAGCATATTAAAATAAAAATTGTCAGAACTGACTCAGAAAAAAATGTAAGAGTTTAGAAAACCATTGTCATAGCTTCTACTTTGATAACTTACACGTAAAGTCTATTCTTAAAGTATCTTTTTCTGTACAAGTGGTAGTTTCAGAAAACATTTCATGAATCATAAGTTACTACATTTCTATGTTATTTTATATTACAGTTTTAATTAAAAAAAATTGTGGTGTTTGATCCTCACTCAAGTAGAAGCAAATTAAAGCACACACTGAGCTTTTCTACATATAATACATCAACTGAAGACGAGTAAGATCTTCTGAAAACAAACCATCCATACATATTCTCAAAAAAGGATCTGCGGAGGGAAGCAAGGCAAGGAGTAAAGCTCTGTAGATTTATTTCAGTGTATACTGCTGATAGAAAGAAAAAATTCTTCATTCATTGTCACAGGCCAAAACAGTCTTGGGAAGATTTTGCTTAATTCACTACTAATTTAAAGATAAAATAATTGATCCAGGTATAGATGGAAAGAGAACCTAAACAATCCAACACAAGTGAATCTCCTTTCTTCTCCTTCCACAGACTCAAGCCAAACACATTCCTAGCATCAACCCCCTTCTCTCCCCTGCCCATTTTAGATTTCAACAACTCTCTGAGGAGAGGAAGCACAGAGAGAGGTGCTGGTTATTTCCTTCACCATTATGGTGGTTGAACACTAGAACACTTCCTAGAGAGGTGGTTGGTACCCTGTGGCTATCAGTATTCAACAAGTGCATTGAAAATATTTTTCAAGGGGTGAAAGATAAATATTGTGTGTTTGAGTGCTGCTGCTCAGCCCCTTCCCCCATGAATAAGTACTGATCACCATAAGAAGTTACTGCACCTCAGGAGGGCTGATAAATCAAAACAAATGCAGATATAAGAACTGTGGTTCTGCTTCCCTAATAATTTAGCATTGGTCCCTGGAAGCAGTGAAATTGCTTCTGATAAATTCTTTGTGATACCAGGCAAACTGTTATTGGGAATACAAATAATCATAAAAAGAAAAAAGTTAACTCACCCAACTCAGGATAGGGTCTCTAGCTACAAAATGCTCCTCAATAAAAGGCCTTCATCCAGGAGACATTCACCTTTTGGAGGCTAGCTCTTAAATGAGGCCAGGAAGGGGCAGACATTGGCTTCACATCTTCCTCTTACATAGGAAGCACAGGTGAATTTCTTCCAATCACCCCCTTCACCAGGTGCTCAATCACCAGTTCAGGCCATGATATAAGAGTTTCCTTACACCCTACCAAAACTGAATTAAAAGATATACATAAGGTTTTCCTGAGGATGGAGCTCCAATCTTGGTGAGAATGCCCTTCTGTCTCCTCTGACCTTGAGTATTAGAAGGAGACACAAAACAAAGTGTTGCTCCTTTTGTGTAGGTTGTGTAATGTAAAACAGTGTGATCTCTTAATACAAGATTTTAATATCCTCTTTAAGCAGTGCTTTACAGAATGCAAACAGTTACTGTATGTTCAAATTTTTGAATCTTCACAGTAGATCTTAATTAAGGACATGATACTGTCTGCCTTCAGGAGTCTTTTTTCCTCAGTATGTATGCCAAATTAATTTTCAATCAAGCTGAAACATTAACATTTCTCTTATAAGTCTCAAGGATTTCTGTGCTATATGTCTTAAGTCTTGGTAGGATTTAAAAAAAATTCTCCTCTCCTTACCACGGAAGATTTCTCTGACAGAGGGAGTAGAATACGCTGTTCCCAACATTAACAGCATAAAGAAAAGGATTATTTTAGATAAAATAAATGATTAAAGTATTATCCAATAATGTACACAGAATACAGAATACTACATAAAAGTCTTTAATCTGATCAGTCATGAAAAGTGGGGATCCAGGATATATATTTGGGCTCTCAAAATAGATTCACAGAGTTTAATACCAATATTAATAAAATGAAAAATTGTTTTTGGTTCATTACCATATCAGGTGCGTGGTAGACTAGCTGATTTAGAAACATAGAATCCTGGAGTTGAAAGGGACCTTTAAACGGGATTCACAGCTAGATCAGGTTGCTCAGAGCCCGGTCCAGCCTGACCTTGAAAGTCTCCAGGGACAGGGCTTCCACTCCATCTCTGTGCAACTTGTTAAAGTGCCCCACCACCCTCACTGTAAAAGACATTTTCATTATTCCCAACCTATTTCTTATCCTCCAAAAGCTAGTCCAAGATAATAAATGAATTGACTGAGTATGTCATAGCTACAGATCATGCATGGATCAACTGTTAAAGAAAATATTAGATAATGCTAAAGTTATGTCCACATAGTTATGAACACGAAGAATTTACTGGATCATTAGGTGCCCCATATATAATAGTATCTAAACAAATAAAGCTATTATTTTCTACGTATACTGAATAAAACCAAAGTAATAGTTATTTGGAAAAACAGCAAAGATTATCCATAACTTACATAGGTAAGCCTTTTAATTGTTTGTACCTGAACATTAATGTTAAACAGATTCATGTTTCTATGTTTTATGCTGGAACTATGATTTCATAAAAGATAAACAAAGCAAAGGTTTCATAAAGCACAGTAAGACCTCTCAAAATTTAGGCAACTTCCACTGTTTTTTTTTTTTCATAAATTATTCATAATCTCTATGAAATTAAAAATCTCCATGGTGTTTTCTGTGAAGTGTCCATAATTCTGCTGGAAAAAAAAATCTTCTACACAGTTTTGATCATCATGTAGAATCACTTATTCCCTTAGATCATAAAAATTTTATTGCTACATGCCAATAAAATCAGGTATTGAATATGAAGAGAGGGAAGACTTTAAGGAACAAACAACATCCATTTCCCACTGACAAACCTATTCAAGGTTCCACGGTATAGTGGCAATTTATGGTTGAATGCAAAGAGGAAAAGAATGATATTTTAACTAATACTTGAACAGCTGTGTGTGCATACTTAGCACAGAGAAGGGGTAATTAGCTGGACAAAGTTATTTCCTGTAGGAAATTTGTTATTGCTCCCCTTATAAAGTTGTAGAAGGTAAGGAGCAAGGAATGATGGTGGGAAGTGAGTATCACGTGTTCTTCAAGAGAGAGCACTGTAGAAATTGTTGGTTAGCACTTTTGTGCATGTTTTGTTCTAGTGATTTTCTAGCTACATTCAAACTATTCATAAACATCACGACAGTGGGTGACTGTACAGCACAACTTGTTCTCTAGCTGCAACACTCAAGCTCTTATATTATTTGACCTGCTGCTGTGACTAACATGCTCTTTAAACAGACTAAGGAAAAAAAAATGCAGTAGCTTTGCAATTTTTTTGAAAGTTCAACATTATGTAAAGTTGGTGGAAAAGTTGGATGTTGCGAGGCGCAAGGTGATATTATTGTCCTCGTGTACCACTGAAACAGAAATTATTTCCCCCTATAAATAGAAATTGTTTCCCTCTATGCTGAGAAATAACAGAAAAGAACTAGACAAATCTTTTTTCAGGTGGTTTTAAGGTACTACACTGTCAAAGGATAAGCACTTACGGCACCACACAAAACTGATTTTCAGTCTGCTTTACTGACTATAGCACAATTTTCTTTCTACTACATAGTAGTAAAAAACCCCTTATCTGAACGTTTTGTAGCATATCGAGAAGTCAGAGCGTTAGTTTTATTTGCATTGCAATGCTTCAGCATTAGTAGTGGACATACCTGGGCCAACAACAAGAAGAAGGGTCAAGCACTCAGAGAAAATTGGTTGCAGCCTGTTCCACAGAGTAAACTTACCCTCCTCACCCGATGTATTTTAAAGGCAATCTAACACATATAAAGAATTGCATACATCTATATTACTATATTAGCAAGCTTTCTGGCTGGATTTTTGCTAACATATCCTTCCTGATTCTTTTTTCCTTTCCACAATGGATATAAAAAGAATATTTATATTCTCTATTTACATTTACATGCAGACTGCTATGTCTTGTCCGCGCATTCTTAGGCAAAGATTTCTAGACTGAACAACTTCATTTATTTTGCTCTTTCTACAGGTTATATTATCTAGGTATTTAATTGTTATAGATCTATCTCCAGCTGCTATTGCCACTGTTGAACTGTGTCCACTTTTTACAAATAAAAATTGCTTTCAGTTCTATCTTCTGCACTTTTAGCCCTCTTCTGCTGTAACTTTTCTTTCTCTCACTGAATACCGGTGAACACTAGACATGATATCCCTCAGAAATCTACTTACATGTTCCTCTTTTGAAAGGGTGAACTTTTAACAGATTTCTGCCCACTTTTAAGCTAATTTTGCCAAAATTTTCCTAACTTGCATTTAAATATCACATCTAAAGGATATAAAAACTTTCAGGAAATGCAAGTTACACAAAATCTACTGCATTCCAACACAGAAGTCAGTTGGGATAATTACTTGCTTTCAATAACATAATTTTAGTTGTTATGTTGTTTAGCTGTTACGTACTAGATTTCTACTATATTTATAGAAATAGGTTGAAGGTTTTCCAGTTAACAAATGTCTCTGATGAGCAGCACTTTATGTTTTGACCTTCAGGTCTATGCCCCTGGATATTTATGCAATTCCTTCACATTTGTCCTTCATACTTATACTAGGGCTATGAAATTTCAAATGGACTTTTTTTTCAGCCTGAGAGCTCATCACTTTCAAATTTTGGCTTGAAAACATATAAGTTATATACAGCCATATAAGTAACATAAGTATATAAGATATATGAGATATAAGATATAAGATATATATATAACATGTAAGTAACATAACATATAAGTAATATACAGATGGAAGAACAAAATGTGAGATGCAATACAAGAATTCAGATTCATACAATGCACTTAGAATAATAGAGGCTTGTTTCTTTTAATGTTGATATGTAAAGTGAAAATCTGTTCAGGTAAGGGAATATTTTATCGCATATGAAGGTGGGCAATTAAATTTTATGCTTGATAGTCCTGTGTACCTAAAGATGTGGAGCACCAGAAAACCCAGTATTCATCACCCAAAGCCCCACAGTGTTGACCACACTGAACATCTATAAATGGGGACAGGCAAAAAGTTCTTCACTCATTTCCTGTTCAGCTCATGCCAGTTTATATGTAAGTACACTGTATCTACATAGATACCTTCTTTAATGAAGAAATCTCTAATTGGTAGGATAAAACATATATAAAAACTGTATTCAACTTTTTTTAAAACATAGAAACTATATGAAATCACATCAGCAACATGTAAAGAGCCCTTCATCCACTGAAAACCCAGTCCTTCTCTGATCCTTGACTTACTACAAAATTTGAGGTATTAAAGAAGCAGAAGAAATGTTATAGAGCACAGTAGTTTGAGACCATATGAATCTACACCACGGTCAAGAAGAAACTATGGAACTCTAGAAATCTGTTAAGCAGAGGGTGCTGCCCAGTGCCAGGCAAAGGAGGTAAGGAGGTAAATCTTGTTAGTGTCAATGGAAACCGATACCTACATTTGCTACATTAGATTAATAGCACTCCTGGCTTATAATTTTACCAATGGAACAGAGAGAGAGAGAGAGGTGTGACTTCTTTGTTCATTATTGTGGTAATATATTATTAAGCGAGACTTCAGATGAAACCTGAGTCACAATGGTCTTTGCTGAGTGAAGCATGAAATTCAAGAGGTGGGGTAAAGAAGAAAGAGGAAAATAAAAATGCATTTACAGTGACAAAGCTTTTTGTAGCCATATTGCTTGCTTTCCAAATCTTCATGTCTTCCTCCTTTGTTGTTATAAATTATCTTCAAACAGATGGCAATAAAGTTTTGTCTCTGCTCTAATTTCCTACAAAGTGTGGTGGTCTGACAGATGTTCTCTCTTTTGTTTTTTCATTATTATTACAGAAGCTTTCAGTTCATACCCTATAACTGACTGCTGGAAGACTTTCCAAAAATATATGGTCTTGGAAACTTAAAATTTACATTTCTCAATGATTAATCAGTTATACTCAAGTCCCTAGTATATCTATCTTATCTCAGTGACCACAAACATTTCCAGCATATAAAACTGTGCATTTATATATATATATAAAAGGACATATGTAGATAATGCCAGTGAATTCAGGCAGAAGCTAGTACAAGTAATGTAAATTTACCAAAGACAAATTGAAACCAAATGAGCATTTTCTAGGGACAAGCAGATCAATTTTGAGACAGAATAGCAGGTGTTTACTGACAGAATTGTGAATTTTTTGAAACCAGCAAACAGCAGGTACATTATGTAGTGTTGTACTGTCATAAATTACCATAACTTCGAAAAAAAAATGGGGCTGCCAACTGCTACTGACTTTTTGAGCAAGTAGTTCAAGAGTTCTGAGGAGAACAAGTGATGAAAACTACAATTTAATGTAACAAGATAAATGTAATCACATTGGTATGCATCAAGATTTTAAGCACTGCACTCACCATTTGTTTGCAAAACGTATATATAAGACATATTTAGTTCAATGAGACACACAAGAATTCTGTTTTCTGTGATAGTTGTAAATCTAAAACATATCTGCTGGTGTTGTCTACTTCACAATGCAAACATTGTTGCTTTCATCTAGCTGTTCGTCTCCAGTTTGGAGAATGACTAAGGTATTTTATTCATCTTTGTCTCAACTGCAATCCCTAATGTTATTACAAAGCACAGCCAAAATTTTCTCATAATAATTTTTGCTGAAGCATGTTAATAAGATATTAAAAATGAAGGTTGGGTTAATGATTAAATTGCGATCAAGAATTAAGTATTCTTAGCCTTGTTTTCCTTCCCCCTTCTAGAGGAATGAAGACATAAAGACTAATTACTCAGTGTCCTTTAAAAGGCCACAGTATCCAGCCCTGTTTTTTCAGAAGAAAGAAATCAGTACTCAGTAATTGCTTAAATAAATGAATGAATGAATAAATAAATAAATAAATGGGGTGGGTGGGTGAGTGTGTTTAAGATACCTCATGATGGGATTCATTCTTCAGTTTCAGTGCAGCAGACCAAAACAATTAGATGAACATGGTGTCATAACACAGCTGACTGTATTTATGCTTTCATCAGTATTCAATGGAACAACAGCTACAATCCTGTGTCATTGCATCTTGGTCGTACGGAAATTAACACTACCACCACCATGTCTACGGGGACAAATAATATGAGCTGAATTTTCTGTTTTTCAGAAAGTCAAGTTATTGTTGCCTTTCTTGAACAGTTTAGCTATTTAGTTTGTTGGCAGAGGGATGAGTTAGCTAGAAACATCTTTAATTACTTTTTCTGTCACTTGACAAATCTGATTATTATCACGGGAAATTAGACATTCAAAAGCAATAAAAGAAAGGAGGACTTTCCATTCTAAACTGTGTCAGAGGTCTTCTATACAACAAGAATAAGTGAAAAGACTTATCAGACAGTTTCTAATTGAGGAGGAAAAAAACAGAATACAGTTTAATAAAAGATGTGCATGCTTTAAGTACACCTTCTGTTATTTTTTTCATATCATACCTGAGGCATTAATTTTATTCAATTTCCCCTAGCAATGGGGCATAGGAATACAATTTCACAGAAATCATCATTTTTTAGTCCATTATATTTCTGAAGTGAGTAGAATGCTAGCATGCTGCAACACCTTACATTCAGTTTCAATAGCACTAGCAAGATTGAAAGTTCTTACTCAGGCTTCAGTGAGAAATATATTCATGAAATTAAAATCACCATTGTTCCATTGTTTCTTAGCAACACCTTCAGACCAACAGAGGAGAAAAACAGACTTTGTTTATCAACCCCAGTTCCTTCCTTCCATATCCAAAAAAAGTAATTTGTCAATCAATAATGAAATAAGTGCTGGGATACTAAAAAATATAAAGCTAACAGGTGAATAAATCAATTGCAAATCTGCCAAGGAACAAAATATTAGAGAAGACCAAAACTTGTATGTTGTCCAATAACTGGGCCATACTCATCCACATCAAGATCAGTTTCAAGGCAGCATTAATTTAATACTTTTCTGGTTCTCTATTTTCACATATTTTTTTCTGTTTATTGTGGGAAGCAATGTTTCATGCACTATTTCTAAGACTGAGGTGAAGTCAAGAAACAAGATACTGCAATTCTGGGCTACTTAATATCTTTTATTTAACAATTCCATTTATTATATATGTACCCTCATTAGCAGGCATTTATTAGGCCCAGGATGGAATAACAGGCATTTTCCTCAAGTTCACACCTATACTTTTTATTGAAAACAGGTTAAAAAATCTGTACAAACGTACAGATTTCAGGTACAGAGGTGGTGGGTAACACTACCAGATTGCATGTCTTAATAATGTGGCTTTAAGTAATGTGTTGACACTCCAGGTCAACTGACAGGAGAGTTCTCAAAATATTGTAGCTGCAAAGATTCAGGAACAGACTGTAATATTAAAAACTAAGATTATATAGCAAAGTGGTAGGAATGGAGCACCAGAACAAATATTTGGTGATGCCAAATACTGCTTATAGAAATAGCCAAAGGTAAATGAATGAGACTATTGACACAGCAAAGGTGAACAATTTTTGGCTGGTGAAGAAGAAAGATTGATTCTTCTACTTTTTTTTTTTTCTTTTTTCTACAAAATTATGATGTATAAATTTCTCCTGAAAATATTTAAGCTCTCCAAAGTGGAGTGCATTTGAAAACATTATCACTGTTTTCAGCATTCATGTTCTTACTTTGCAAGCAACGCAACTTATACAAAACAGATCCTATTTTTAATAAATAAATAAATAAAATCTTGCTAATGACAGAGCCTATATTAGTAATTGAGGTAGTTCATACATGAGTATTACCAGAAAGTACCACTGTATCATGTGTGGTTCAGTGTAGAAATAAACATTATAATAATTCTGTCATTCCTCTAAAGAAAAATCTGTTCAAAACTGTTGGAAAGAATGACACAGTACTTAGTCCCAAACAAATGTGTTTCTTTTCTCCTAATTTACGAGAAATAGTTTAGGTTGTACATGTTTCATAAACTGCATCTCAAAGTCCCAGGTGCATATGCAAATAGAGCAGGAATTTGGTTAACAGCAGAGCTTTGTTTCCTTTTGGGTGGTCACAAAAACACTTAGCAAGAAGACCCAGTCTCCCAGTCAGATCTGTTTTCTTTCCTGACTATGCCCTTAGCTCCTTGTAAGCAGTACAGTTTGAGTTAGCTTGGTCTAAATACAGTAAGTATAGCTCACAAACCTGATTTTGCTGCTGACTCTACAGATTAAAATGATCTCTGAAGCTGGTTTTGCTCTGAGAAAGGCTGGACCTCCAGAGCGCATTTCAAGCCTAAACGATCACAAAGAAAACCTATGAAACATTTGTTTAAAATAAATTCATGTGTTATGCTCTACCCTTCTCTCATCCTCTCAAAAACAAACCAAACCAAACCAACCAACCAAACAAAACAGTAAACAAAATAAAACCAATCAAACAAGAAGATGTACCAAAAAATACTGTAGTTCACTCATGGAATTGCAAAATACTCTTTGAATCCACAGTCCTCCATGTTTCATATGTCACTGTGTATAAGTTCTTATTGCATTTCAGGCTATATTGCTATTAAGCTTATTTGAAAGAGTCACTGGAATTTAGTGCATAACAGAGAAAGAGTCTCCCAGATGCTCACCCAATTGAATATGACTTCAGGGACAGTATCTATCCTTGGGACACTTATTCCAAGTCAGAGGTGGAAGCTGAAGGAAGGGTTTATATCCACCTTCTGTTTCTCAGTCTTTTGATATCATACTCCTTTCTCTCTACTTCCTCCTTCCCCAGTCTTATTTCTCAATGGCTGCCTTTCTGGGATCCAAAGACTCCTAGAGAGAGATTTAGTTTGACATTAGAGTATCCACATTTGAGACTATCTAAGCTCAAGATTAGAATATACATAGTTGAATACAGCTAACTTTCTGAGATAGTCAAAGAAACTGTAGCCAACACAGGTAATGGCAACATATAGGGTACAATCAGTGAAGCTCATAATTCAGCACTGGTCCTTTTTTTCCTCACCAATAACTAAACACACACTTTAGGGGAAATTAATTCACAAGCCGTCCAAGCTCCATTGACTCTATATTGCTAATGATAGTAGTAGGAGCCTCCTAGAACTTTATACATAGACACAGCAGTTCAGGAGCTTTAATTAGGAGCTGAATCCCACCCCTGCTGACTTAATTTGGAAGACAGCTTATTCTGCACTTTGCAAAATAATGGGAGTAAGATAACATGTAGGCAAAGGAAAATTGGCTAGCCATAAGAAATCACTTCACTGAGAAGCAAAATTCCAGATAATACAATGTGAGTGAGTGTTACAGGGAACATATTACAGTCCTGATTAAAATAGAATGGAAATTTGGAGGAAAAAAAGCCATTTACTATTCCCACATGCTGAATTCTGTTAGATAATTTGTACTTGATTTTTCTTTGGAACACTTAAATACCCTCTTTCTATTTTCTTTGAGAGGATGTTAAGACCTTAAGAGCACTGAAACAACGATGGTATACAAGAATTTTTTAGTTAACAGTCATTTCCTTCTAGAGCACTTGGAGGGTACAATTTTAGCCAAGTTTATTTTCAAATCTGGGATTAAAATACAGTTTCTTCAGTAATAATAGTGGAGTTTCATGCAAAGAAGTTTGCAATTACATACATTATGGCTGCTTATATAAAATAAAGCAATTTAAGGAATGTCTTGAATATGCACCAGCCATCCCCCTCCCTTTCTATCAACATAATCAGGGATAAGGTACAATATAACCTCTTGACCTAGACTAGGAAAAGAACCCACTAGAAATACAGTAACAATTGTGTGCTGCCTGGGAGACAGACTGAGTATATTGGCTTTCCATGACATTATGCTTATATATAAAGATAAATTAATGTCAGCACTGCTCTTGGCTGTCTGCATTCACAGTCAGGAAAGTAGAGTTCATTTAACCGGATGAATTTAAGTGATACTAGAAACTTGTGCCAATGACCAAATTGAATCTTCCCAGAATTAACAAGACGAGGGTCGTTCCTGAAGAGAAGTGTTGAAAGGTTTGACAGCCAATTGCTGGCCTTTGCTAGAGTGAATATATGTTTTAGAGTGAAAGGCAGGAATGCTCAATAGTTCAATTATATTAACTATTTCTGTTTCCCTTTTTAGTATGTGTCTGATTAAAGATATTTGGCCTTGATGATTTACATTATCGTGACAAGCACCCCAGGAGTATTTATCTCCCCAAAGAATGCTGAATTTATCCATGATGAGGATTTTCTCTTAAGAATTATCTACTTTGTAGCTTTTTATTTTATGTCAGTCATACTTCGTCAGACTAAGAAGTGATATTCTGCAGTTACAGATTGCTTATATGCCATTTCCCTCTATACTGAATCAAGAAAACTTTCTAAAAATGTGTACTAGATTTGAGTATATATTTTTAATCACCTGCTGATCAAATTAGTCTCATTAAATCGATCGCATTTTTCACATGTACTATAATATCACTAGAAGTCGTGATATAATCTTTTATCCTAGTTTCTCAACTGACAGCACATTTGTCCAATGTTCTTACTGATCATCTTTGTCACTTTGTTATGTTCCTTTTTTCTTGTGTCAGACTCTGTTTGTCCCTGCACATTGTTGAGTGGCAAGGGAGACAAAATAAGATGAAACTCAAGCAGCAGATATAACTGTATTGAAAGCATTGCTTCAAATATCTCACCTGGAAAAGTCAGCCTACTCTTATCTAAAACCAGAAATGTAATGTATTATTTACAGTAATTTCCACACCATGATCATTTGTATATAAATAAAACAGTAAAACAGTATATAAAAAAACTGCTATTGAAAGGACATGTTCAGCAGATGTTTACATCTCTATTGTCTAGAAATTAAGCAAAATGTGATCCTTCATGTTTTCTCCCGTCTTCCTAGAATAGATCAGAATTCTGTAGATTAGATGAAACTACTATGGGTGTATTACACCTGACACATTAGTAAAGATAAAAGAAGACTGCTGTAATGCTTCAATGTCATGTCATATAACATTTGTTTACAGTAAGTTATCAACAAAAAATATTTCAGCAACCCTTAACTATTTGACAAATACATAGAACAGCACTGAATATAGACTTATACATTTGAAAAAATATGGTGTATTTAGCCATATTTGACACAACACTACACCACATGCAATCTCTTTGAAATCAACAATGCGGAATAGGGAATAAACCTGCACAGGTTTGCATGGTGTGTGTATTTCAAAGGCAGCATCAAATTAAGTTAATTTCAAGCTATCTACTGTACATCTAATTTTAGAAACTTTGTTAATTACCATTTACGCACATTCATTGTGGTTGTTTATCTCCCACTTGAGACAAACTTCCTGCCATTTATTATTATCTTAGCTCCCTAATGTAGCCATATTTTATTTTTTACTTCCCGTAAAATGAGAGTGTGCAAAGCCAGATCAACATGTCAAATTTTTTCTCCCTATAAATACCAGTACTTACAGTCCTAATATAGTACTTACTTACAGACTTTCTATCACAAGAATGTCTCCGTCCTGTGGTTACAGTTCAGGCCACGTAATCTGGTGAGTTTAAGTCACTTGATGATCTTATTTATAAAGACAGATTCATGATTTCTTGTGAAGGTTTTGCTGTCTTTTCTTGCTAGGCTAACTTTTGCCTTCAAAAGTTTAGACACTGAAGAAAAGTGGAAATTCAATATCTACATAGGTTGCTGCAAAAGCAATGCCTATTTATTTCCATGGAAACTACAACAGCTATAAAGAAAGAGCAAAAAGCCAGTTGTTTATAAAAGAAATTCTCAACTATAAAACACTATTTTTTTCAGCATGGCCACCCGTATGCATTTTTGCTGGTGATAAACAAGAGCCTGCATTCTGCACTTGTGAAAATCCGTACTAGCAGAGGTGACTCACTGTCACTGTTGCCACTGCTGAAACGCACCACCCATCTCCTCACTGTGCTCACATCCATTGTTTTGTCTCCATAAACATTCTCTAAGTGCTGATGAATGTCAACTGGTAAAATTTTTATCTTTTCTTCTCCTGTACTTCCATGTTAGATGCCATTTTGTCAGACTGCCCCTTTGCTACCACCTGACACAGCAACAAAATACAATGGAATGTTAGTGGAAAGGTTCCACCTCTACTGCCCTACCACCAACATCTGACTCTAATGTTGTGGACCAACATAATAAAATAGGAGGTGTTTCTTTCACTGCAGCCTTCATTACAGAAAAAAAAAAATAGCTCTGGTGTATACTAACTGTGTATTATGCATTTGTATTTTAAAGCAGCAAAGGTATGACCAGGCTGTAAGAAAAATCATTAAATGCTGTGTGTGCATAAGATGTCAGACTAGCTCTAAATGTATCAAAGTCCACATTCTCCATTTTTAGATAGCTAGTAGCTAGTTAATGAAAAAGCACTTAAAGAACAGCATAATTCAACTTTCAAATGGTCATTATTAATAACAACAATAACAACAAAAATGATGTAGAGAAAGGCCAGGAAGCTTGTTTAGTTTTAATCACAGTAATACCTATCACTTAGCAGCAACTCTCTAACAAGCCCTACTGACTCCATGCAATGAGTTATTTTTCAGAAGCTTTTAAATTGAGTTCTTTTTGGTATAAGGAAAATATATGTCAAAAATGCTAGATGTGTCTTAAACAAATTCTGAATTTCCCTTGCAATCCCAAAAGATACTGCAGTGTCAGGGAAGAGCTATATTTTTTCCTTCTGTTCAGTGCTATTTTCCCTTCAGTATAATTCCACAGAAGAGTGTGAAATGACTAGTGAAATGCCTTCTGTTCCTGTCTTCCTCTTTACTATCAACAGAGGAAAGGGTTTTGGCTATCATCTTTTTTTTGGTTTGCTTACTCTTTTTTTTTTTTTTTTTTTTTTGTTATTAAATTAGAGGAGTGCAGCTCTGCCTGAATAAAATAATTGGAGCCAAGAAACTAATTTCATTATATGCATCTAAGTATGTTACTCTCTTACACATAGATTACAGCCTCCATAATAAGTCTACTCATCTATTTTATGTATCAATTTTTAAAGCCAGATAATTTTTACTATAATTTCATAAGCAGTATTTGGCTTCAGTTGTGCTGGGTCTACCAAGAGTTACATTCTCCAAGAGTTACATTCTCCTTTAATTTCTATGAGCTGTGGCAGACAGATAAAAACATATTCAGGCTGGATATTAGGAAAAATTTCTTCTCAGAGAAGTGTTGAGGCATTGGAATAGGTTGCACAGGGACATGGTGGATTCACCATTCCTGGAGGTTTCCAAGAGAAGGACAGATTGTTTAGTGCGCATAGTGGTGATGGGTTGATGGTTGGAGTAAATGATCTTCACGATCTTTTCCAATGTTATGATTTTAGGATATAAAAATCACAAAATCAAATATCTCATTTTGTTCAAATCAAACTTGCCATTTGACAATTTACTGTAAAAATACTCTTGCTCTAAATGGTGTTGAGGGCCATGTAAGAATGCTATTTATTTACAACTAGAGATAAAAAGCTATCACACAATAAGAACTTTTGTTTGTACAGAAACACCTCAAATAGAATGTATATAGCAAATGTTTTACTGCCCAAACCGGTAAGCCTTAATCTAGAGCTACGGATTTCTGTGGAGCCAAGTGGAGAAGGACAGAAGACAGAAGAGCCCAATGGGGACATGAGCCTCTTAGCAGACAGCATTCACTTGTTTCACTTCCACTTATTTGCTTCTTGTTTGCATTCAGCAGCAGAGGTTTATCAGGCAGTGCTATCCGCCCTCCATGCTGAGAGATGAACAGCTGAAGAGGAGGAAAAGCTGGAGAAAATCCAGGGGCTGTGCAGGAATAGAGTACTGTGGGTACAACAGACTTGAAAAAGATTAATGAGCCCACAGTGAGAAGTATGGACTATCACTATTAAAGAGACCACCTCACTGTGAAGGTGGAGGCAAGGAAATCTCAGTCAGTATATTACAGATTTTGCCTGCAAATGCAGCCCTGAGCATTTAAAAAAAAGTTGCAATATAATACTCTGTTGGTATTTGGCCAGTATTAAATAGTTGAGAATATATTTTTCCTTTACTTCTACTAAGGTAATTTACACTTCTACTGACAGAATTTGAGTATTGGAAGATGGATACCAAGGGTTTCATTTTACATGTAGAAAGTAGAACAATATGGGGAAGGTACGTTCCTCCTGAGATATCATACATGAAATATACCATGTTTTCAATCATATGTGCTATACAATTGATTTGTCAAATATCACCTACATTGGACATCCATATGTGACACAGCTTTCGAACACAAGTGAATACATTAGATCTGGGAAAAGACTCAAACAAGACCTGTACCATTAAGTATTTTCAGAATTAGATTAGCGCTCAAACAAAAAGTTATGATCAGAACATTCCTTTGCCCCCAAAATACTGTATTTTATAAAACTATTTTAAAGGGGTACACATACACATATGAGACAAAAAATAAAAAATATAATAATAATAATAATAATAATAAAAAATCACAGTTTGAACACTCAGAAAAATCTGTTCCCAGGGATCCCATTCCTTGTAATAAGAACTGAAGATAAAATGAATTTACTCCAAGATATTTTCAGAATACAGCCTTCATTTTTATGAACCATTTCTGACTATTTTCCTTCCAGATGCTGAAAGAAAAATTCCCACAGAGGGATGAATCAGACATTGTTAACTGTAATGGAATATAAAACACACAGTAAATAAGAGCAGTGCTTTTGTTAAGGAGTCTTTCAACTGCCTATTTGTGTAAGCATGGATAAAGATGTGATATTTCCCTTGACAAAGTCAGACACAGAAATATTAAGCTTTGCACAAAAGTTCAAGTTCCCTCTTGACTTTTTATAAGAGTTTATACACTGACAGCATTTATCAGTTACAGATGCAGTGATGAAAGGAAGAAACCGAAGATACTAATACATACACTTTTCTTTCTGTTTTCATGTATGAAAACATTCAAAATAATGGGAGAGAAATATTGAAGAATCTCCAAATAAAACTCAGATTTTGCTGCTTCAGGTCATCATCTCTGGAGTACTACTAGATTAAAGGACCTTTTAGGACAATAGATGATGTACAGTTTTCCTTCTCAGGTAACTTATACATTCATTAAAAGGATTATATGTAAAATTCCATCTAAATACTTTACATTTTCATAAACTATGATTAAATTTTAAACATATGAAATAAATGCCAGAGGTTTTCCACAGCGCTTGTTGTCTAAAATGTGATTTGACCTTTTTGAAGAGAAGGTCTGTTTCAGCAACATTTTACCTTTCTAGAGAAGTAGAGAGAGCCTGGAAACAACAGAAGAAAGAAGATACTCAGAAGTACTCACCGCATATGTGCTATACCCTCAAGATTCTGCCTGTAAAGCTAAGTAAAAATAGTAAGTGATGCATATTTAATACAAGTACATTTTTATGGTATTTATTTTCATTTTACCATTGCAGTAGAGAAATTCAGCAGTTACAATGTTAAAGCACCCCAGCTCATACAAGCAGTCAGTAACAAGCTGTTCCAGTTGCATCTAGAACCACATTTTCTTTCTTTTTCTGTACCTTTCTATAGTTATCTAACAAATGCCCAAAGACAAATGATTCAATGCAAAAATTGTCCAAATAGGTTATGAAATGCTTGAGCATCCATTTTAATCTGAGTAAAAAACAGATATAATGAAGATGTAAATACTAATATATTCTTAATGAAAAACAATTCTGAAAGGTAACAGTAAAATTCAAAGTAAATTAATTTACTATTCAGTGTAAGAAAATGAAGATTTACCTATTTTGATCATAGTCTTCTGGACTCTGGAGAAGAAGTAGGAAGACAAGCATCTAGGAAGAGTTGAAGCTATTTCTGTAGCACCTTCAATTTTTAAGTTGATGAAACACTCAATTAATTGGAATTGCTAAACCATCCTTAACCTATCTTTTTCAATATTTTAACAACTATAATTTGTGAAATATTAGTGCAAACAAAAAGATAAAAGTCTCCTATTGTGGATATTTATTCATTAATCCAAAGGGACTAGAAATGTTATTGTATGCTTACAAAGCTCTAATGTTCCTGAAATGATGAACTGCTGTAAATTACTGTGCTGGGTTCATCACACAGTGCTAAGCGATCTATATAATTTTAGAAAGCCTAGCAAAGCAGGACTCACACACACACATCCACTTCCTTGAGGAAAACTTACTTTCCCTGAATACTTTAAATTTTTGCAGCATTATTTTGTATAATTTCCCCCCAAACTTCTAGGTGCTCTGGTCTCCATATTGAATTCTGTTAATGCCACTTTGAGACTGTTAGCCCAGAATAAATAACTGCACAGCTAGGATTGGCCCTAAAGATTTTGAAGATTTTACAATCTAGAAGGACTAGAGAAAAAGGACTAGATACACCGTGGGGAATCAGAGCTTGCTTATTTATGTATCAACAAAAATATCAAAGGCACTGAGGTGAGCGTGCTTATAAAGGAAAGGTTGAAGGGATTTTGGTAGTGTCACTGATCCCAAATTATTCGGTTAGATACGTAACAAAGCATATAGGCATATGAGTGCATATATTTTCATGGCATGTTCTTTACTTCAGAGTTTCAGAGCCATTACATTTGCACATACTAGGAAGGTTCTATGTCCCCTCATCTGAAGAGTCCTCGCAGCGAGATGAAAATATTTACTCTCTCATCCGAGATATTGAGCTGTGCCTAAGGACAATGTGACTAACTTGTGCATGTAGGTGAAGACTGCCTTTCATTTTGTTCATCCTTTGCATCTCAATGTCTGATCTCCTGACAGTTTCACAGTTAGTATGCGAACTGTCACATCTTACGTTCTCTGTTACAACACTCCGTATTATATTTGTCATGCAAGAAGGCAAGTCCTTTACTGGAGATGCTCAGATGGCTTTATGCCTGTGAATGTCCCCCATTCCTGCCTCAAAATAGGAACATTCTTCCAACTGCTGACTAGAGAGTAGATTGCCATTTTCCTCCAAGAAACAAATCACCAACACTGGTAACAGGAAGACAAATACTTACAAATTGGATGAAAGTATACTGAAATTTTCTAAATGGATGGGGGAAAATTCACATCTATCTTACTGGATAAAAATTTGATATCTAACTCAATGTATGTATCTGTCTCTCAATAGATACCTATCTATCTATATCCAAGTATTTAGGATCTCAAAGTTACAGCAACTTTTTATATCTTTATTGTAAGGAAAGATTTATCTATCAAATTATACAATTTCTAAGTATGACAAGGTTTTTAAATATTACTTCTAAAGATTTCTAAATATTACAGAAATGGTAATGTCTATAAATAAAAACAAGGTGCTTTTTCTTCAAATACTTTCTGATTTATCACTTTTATCTACCAAATATGCACATTTTATAATCACCCTTTTCACAAAATATAATCACTCAAAAAAAAAGTATCACAAAAAACCAAAACAAATACCCCTTGTTTCATTTTTTCCTACTAGTTACATATATATATTTACCTATCTAGCCTGCTCTCATATTCCTGCCACAACCACAATCTGAAAAAAAACCTGACTCCTGTAGAGTGGTGCTTTCCCCCATTTGCAGCCAGCACTGAAGGTTGCAGCTGAAATTTAGCTTTCAGTGTCACTCAGTATTATTTGTACAACAACTGAAATACATAAAGTACAGAACTTAATGAGCTACCTTGACAAGACAATTTTCATTTTGTCAGATCAAAAGAGAACAGAAGTCATTAGAATGATTACGTATTACATGTAAGAGAATAAATGCAGAAGTGCATCCTCAAAACCTAAAGGTGGTAAACCCAGAGAGCTCTCACAATAAGCATGCACCAAGTTCATTAAACTCAAGATCTTCAGCCAAACCCTTGGCAACCAGTAGCTTGCGTACAGAGCTCACCAGGTGGGTGGCCACCAGCTGAGCTGCCTGGCTTTCTGGATAGCCCCAGGGAGGTTGCAATTAATGAATCCAGCAAATGTAGGACATCTCCTACTCCCCAGCAGACAGGTAGCCCAGCAGCTGGGAAACCACTCCAGCCCTCTTCAGATAACTGAGGAAGACAGCCAACAACAAAGCCAAGCACCTGGGGAAAATGAGCAACATGCCTTCTCTCCCATCAAGGAGATCTGAGAAGGAAGCAGCTCAGCCAATGGTCTGACAGGTGGGTTGCATGAGGACCAGGTTATTTCAGTGATCCAAGAACTGTTTATTCAGGCCTCCTATCAGCTGAGAAGCCAGGCATCCTGGAGAAACACTGCTAGGCTGATGGAACCACCCAGGTCTGCTTCAGAGGAAGACAGGGAGGAGCACCAGCATTCAGCAGAGGAAAACTGTTTTGTTGTTGTTGCTTTGTTTTTTTGTTTTGTTTTGTTTTTTTACAAACCATTTGGCAAGTTAAAAAAAAAAAATAGGAGGTCCATGACCTACAAATATTATTGCAATTCTGATTAGCTAAAAACACGTACAGAGTGTAGATAGACTAAGTAAAGGAATGTGAGACTATATGGAAGAAACAAGATTAAAATCTTACATAAACTATAAAGCTCTACTGGGAAATATCCAGCACATTCTCCTTGACAGAGCTGTGCCAGGCAGTCTGGATTCACACAGATCTGCCTGTGCCCAGAGAGCACTTCTGACAATTTCAGTACTATGTGAGGTACTGCAGCAACAGCCCTACAGTCTGTTTGCACCAGGCATTGTGGGGCAGCATTGTCTCTGTACAAGCTAACTCTACTGCAGACAGTAGAGTTGCTACCACCCTGGTGCTGTTTGCCAGCTTCAAAGGTTCATTTCCCTATAGAAGTTGCTACCATCTTAGGATTTATCTCAGCTAGCTCACTCGTGGTGCTTTACCTTGCAAAGTAAGACCTCTGTAGTCCAGGTGCTGCAGAGAGAATGTGCTATGGAGAACTAAGGCAGGTTGTGACACCTCCTCAGCAGCAGAAATGGGATGTCATATTCCCACAGTCCTTTTCCTCCATCCCAGTTTCTTGTGTGCATTTTTTTGTTTATTTCTTTTGTTTTGAATCCCATGCTCCAAACTTTGAAAACCCAGGCTCTGAACAGTTTCAGCACTCCTGAGCCTGCTCAGGAGAGAGAGAGAATACTTTGTACTTGAAAACCCACACAAAGAGTTGGAGACAGCAAAGGAGCAGGATGACAGCATGTGGAGAAAACAGTCTCTGTAAATGATTTCTGAAAACCTCTTCACAACAAACCCAGCATCTTAACGCCTTGCTATGTGCACAGATCTGTGATGTCAACCTGCAACACACCCCCATCACTTCAGACCTTTAAAAGAGGCTTTTCCTAGAGCTATGTGGAATGCACCCTCCAGCTCCTCAGCAGGTACACCCTGGGGTGCAAGCTGCTGAGAGAGCAGCAAATTGGATGGTTGAGCAGCATGTAGTGATGGCTCATGATCTCAGCAGGGGAAATACCTCTGTGGTTGCTACAACATGCAATGCATTGCACAATGAAAGCTCTGCTGAAAGGAATGTGTTGTTACTTCAGTAAGACAGGGTGGTTTTGAATATCCTGACAAAATTAGTGTAAGCTGCACATCAGTACAGAAAACTTTAAAAGCCTCTGTGAAGTAGCAAACTATCTAGAATGGATAACTTCTGAGGAGGTGCTGCTGTCCTGTGGATCTGTCGTACTGTCTTGCCATATGATAAACACACTAGTCCTTTTTCAATGCAGATTGTCAAGTATAAATGACAGAAGTAAAGCTTTGATGCAAGTACATGAGCATAAGATGCAACCCATTTAGAACTAGATTGAGCTTTTCAAGCCAGAAGAACTGTTCCTTCTATGCTGTTTCAATCCATATTTTCTTGTTCTGCTATTTCAAATAGCCAAAACACACTCTGGTAACTATTCAGCTTGACTCTCAACACATTTCTTAGCCATGCACTCTATTGTGAAGTCTGAAGTCATATGCACAAAATTTAAAATCAGTTAATCTTAACTAATCTTGAATTTCTATGTGAGTCTAGTATCATTGCTGTGTAATATTTAAAACTGCTTGTAAAAATACATAAAATACTGCTTGTTTCTTTCTTTCTCTCCCCATCTTTGGGATAGCAGAACCCAGAAAACATCCTGCTTGTGTATATAACTTAAGATGGCTCAAAGAAAGGATATTAAATGGACGGTATTCAAGCAGGCAGAAACATTAAATTGCAGCACTTCCTTGTTTATTGTTATATTGGCTGCTTAAATCTGTCCAGTGTTGGGTTTTGCATGGTTCATTAAGACCAGTATCTCTAATCTGAGGGATGACCACTGTCAAAAACAAATCCCTCTGCTGCTTTCCAAACAGCTATGGGAACCTAATTCACCATGACAGAGTTAAACATAGTGAGCCACTTGAGGTCAACACTAAGCTCAGAGTTTGTTCTGTCTTCTCTTCTGGTAAGCCTGCTGCAACCTTTTCCTCCTTTTTTACACATTAATAGTTTGGACAACCTCAGATCTTTCCTCATTTTCTCCTAGTATGTGGTGCACTGTTCCTTGCACATGGTAGGATATTTCAAGGAAAACTTACAATTCCTTCCTGAGTCATGCCATAGCTTGAGATCTACCACTAGCTTACTTGTACAGGTGAAATGGGAATTTTAAACTTCATCAATTTCCAAATTCAGTGAGCTCTTGGCTTGAGAGTACATAAGCTTGACCAAAATGGTCACAGTACTGCAGAAATGTTTACACATGAGGTTGATATTAAAGGCAGAGGTGTTATTAACACATGCCCACAGACTACAACAGACTACATTACTCAAGAAGCTGAAGTGTGCCACTGTAAAATTAAAAAAAATCTCTAATCATTACTCAGTGTCAACTTTTTATTGTGGGTGTAGAAAGCAGAGAATCTTTGAGACTTCCATCTGGACAGACACCTCTGTCAAATGCCAAATGTTTCATTGCATTATGGTTCCTTCCCTTGAACTAAAAAAAATAAAAAATAAAATAAAAAAATCCCCCCAAACAACAAACCCACTAAAAAACAAACCATTCAAGTGACCTACTTGGCACATTCTGATGACAAATATTGTGGCTCTCTGATCACCGTTCCCAGAACAGCTGAACACATATTTCAATCAACGCCTCCTTTTCTGAACTGTTTCATTTATTTCAGATTCCACCAAAAGCTAATGCAGTGTTTGTACTCTTCTCAAAATCTGCTGGATCCAGAAGTATTGCACCTTTGCTGGCACTTCCTAAGCATTTCTAGCAATCAGTCTATCCATCAGGCTACTCTCAAAGACACTGAGCTGTAAAAGGCAAACAAGAGGTAACAGTCTGATGATTTTTTTTCTTCCCGAGTGCTTTTTCCCTGACTCCCTTTCCCTGATCAGAGATCTTTTGAATGCCTCAATTCTTCCAGTAGTTTTCAAGCAACAATTTTTTGACTGGTTTTCTCCTCCGTGTTAGAGGAGATTGACAGTTAGCTAAAAGTAGAAGAACTTCACCTGTTGCCATAGAGAAGTTTCTAATTTCCTTAGTGTTTGCCCTTACAGTTTGGCATATCTTAAAGGGAAAATATTCCCTGTAAGCTAATGACTTGAGATAAGACTTACGCTCTTTCATTACTTAGACAAGATAATCTCCTCTCTTTAAGGGATACACTGTTATCGGAAATGAATTTGGGGGAAAAAAAAAAAAAAAACAAGCATGAAATGACTGAGCATGAAAACTAGAGGACAGCACAGGAACTGTACTAAGAGTGTAAAGTAACTTAATATAAGTGCATCCATAGCCTGATCTGATTGTCTCAAAAGAATATCATATTGATGAGTGTATCTCCCTGAGACAAAAGGTTTATCTAGTATTCTGTGACAGATCTGAGCTGCTCCGAATTGAGTTTGAGAACAGTGAGTATTGGCAAATACTTTGAGAAGTTTACAGTGTGAATATATTGAGACACCTCAGCTGTCTGACACAGGTAGGATGCAAGAAAAACAAACAAACAAAAAACCCGAAACAACTCTATATATGAAAGAACCATTAAAGGGCATATCCATAGCCATTGAGTGATAAAAGCTTGGTCTTTTAAATATACGTATCCAGAATTAATATGGACCAGAACAATCACAGCACCGAAATATGCTGAACAGAATCCTGCTTCCTGTCTTGAGGGAAGATAAATTTTTTTGAGAAGCCAAGAATGATTATACAGTGTCATATGCAGACGCAGACAAAACTCAATAAAAGAGACAATGAGAAGAATTTTCATGGAAATGGTATAGATTATTTACCTGCCCACAAGACAGCTTTAAATTTGTTCTTTACTGCAAATTACAGGAAGTAAAGGTGTTTACAGTACTGAATAAGATGACCCACAAAGGAATGAGGTAGGATCATTTATTTATGACAGCCATTACAATTAACCAACTAATTCTAAACTTCTCCCTTATGCAGACATATCTGAGAGCAGAATTAAAATAAACATGTCTATCAACATATGATAGCACAACTCTGATATCTGAAGGCTTCTCTCAAACCTCAGGACAAAATTACGTTTCTATTTAAATCATTTTGTAACATGAACCTATTCAAAAATACATACATTTTATAGAGAAAATAAAAAGTAATATCTTTAAGAACAAAAAGAGGGAAAGGAATAGTGTATCTGAACAGGTTATGGAAATTAGGATTAAGAATGCTGACCAGTGAATATCCTTACATATAAAAATCAGAGAAGAAATGCCAAATAACAGCCATAACACCAGTGCTGTTATGTCTAGAATACATCTCCCCAGGTCAGATATAGAGCAACCTTAGGCCTTCCAAGAAGGTCTCAGTAACCACGAGTAAAAATGTGAAATTTTCTTTCTTATCTCTAGTTAGTGATAGAATTAACACCAACTTCACAAAATCAGAAGCATGACAGAAGAATATTTAGAGAAGAAACACAGAAATGAAGGATACAGAATTGGTGGGAAAATCAGAAAAGTCTCAATGAAATTCAACTGTTGAAACATTCTTTCATCTTCTATTTTTGTTATAATCACAACTTGGCAGAATATTTATGGAAAATTGAAACTGGTCAAAAGAATGCTTTTGTCAAGATTTAAAGAAAAAAGTAGAGCCATAGCAATTAGACCTGTAAGCAAGGTAAGATTTTGAACAGTAATATTCATTAAGCACTGGTAAAATTTTCTAGTGACTACGATGACTGTGAATAGGTTCACAGTAGGCTGATGAATGATAAATCTGAAGAACAGCAGGAAAAGTATTAAGGGGAATGCTTGTGGTCAGAATTTATCTTTCCTTGCATCTGAGTTATCTGCTAGACATTAGCAGAGAGACTGTTTTAACGCTATAGAAAAGGGAAAGGCCTGAGGCAAAGGGGGAGTTTTCAGAGTCAGTTACAAAGTATATAATCAAAACTTGTACAAAACAAAATGTAATCAGTAGGTAAAAGCACAGGCTCATGAAAATAATGTATATATACTTCAGCATTACTTATCATGAAGTAATGCCTCTGGTAGATTTATATCAGCAAGATGTACGTACTGATGCAGAGCTTTAAAAACACACATTTGGATGCAGAGCTAGTTCACATTTGCAAAGAGTACTGACACTGTACTGACTATGGGAGAAAATTAAACACATAGCCAAAAAGTTCAAGATCAAACATTCCTTTGGAACCTCAGAGTTCTATTCTCTTTGTGACTCTACAGTTTTGGATGCACTATTGTGATGCCTTCCTGCTAGTGCAAATGGCATTACACAAGGCAGACAAAATTTGATTTTGACTAGAATTGCAGTCAGCATCATTTGACAGTAGTTGAGCCTGACATTAACAAACAACTATTCTGTTAAGCAGAAGATCCTGCTCTGAGTTACCAGTTTAGGTCTGCATGCAAACTACTTCAGAAGTGAAGGGTAACCTTCGTAACAAGGCATTGCATAATGCACAGAATATGGTAGTGAAAAATGTGTTTCACAATTGTATTTCTACTGTCCCCTTCTTCTGCAACAGGTCATTTGGGCTATTTCAGGGTAGAGTTTTGCAAGCATGCATTTCCTAGATTTGGGAACTGAAGTTACCCACTCATGACAGGTATCAGACACTTTTGCCTAAGCCATCAGTAAGTTTGGTTTGATTGATGTGGCTTCAATTCCCATTATAGGTGAGAACACTGCAACAAAAGAACAAAAGAAGTTGCAACAAAATCTGTGAACAGCTAATAATTCTCTTTCCTTAGTTTTCCTAAGATAGAAAATTACAAAAATTCAACTTTATCTCGTAATAATTAGTACGTAGAATCTGAATATTTCACGTGCTTGTCATTGTTAGATAAAACACAATGAGGGCATAGCAAACCGAGTGACTGAGAACAATGCAGTCACCATGAAAGAGTTTTTGATTTGAAAAGTTGTGTTAAGCATAAAAAACAATCTACAGAATTTCAGGTTAAAACAATATTAAGAACAGTCTAATATAAAAATTGGCAATTCATCTTTTTGGCTGCTTAGAATCATGTTATTGCATGGAAAATACATTTCATGTGTTGGTGCAGTATTTGTGCATTGTAGTATAAGCATATGGCACTCTTATTCCTCTTAATTAATTCAGCATTTTGATACTTGTAATAATATGGGGAAAAAAAAATGTCAAAATAGTTTAACGCATCCTTACTGAGAGCCTTTGTGTTTATATTAATATATCTAAAATATGGCATTCTCCTTAAATTACCAGCCAGAGTCATTCTAGGATCAGAAACTCATCTTCCACATAAACATGGGCTTTCTCAATAAGATATCTTCTCACCACTCTTCCTCTTACAGCTGCAGAAAATAATGGACTTAAACAAAGCAAACCAACCAACCAACCACCACACTTTTTGCACCATTTTAAAGGCTTTTCATACTTCCACAAGGCTGTATTACTGAGATCTGAAGTACTCTATATATTGATGTATGCCACTAGCCACAGACATTTTAGTAGCTGTTCTTTGTGTGAGATCTTAATTTGACTAATAAAAGTTATTCGTGCAGGTAGCCTTGTCTAACTAATTTTAAGAAATCATGGTGGTCTAACATGATTGTGTGCTCCAGATGACAATATAATCTTCATGCCTTACTACTGCATCTGTTAAAGAGAGGACTCCCCATTCTCTAGGAATGAACAAGATACAAACACTTGTGAGTGGATAAGGCTTCAATGTTACTGTCTGAAAATTCACACAGTGCAGGCTAGGATTTTACAATTAATCACTCTCCAGTTGGAAGAGGATTGATTTATCAGTCCTTAGAACCTTACTTCCAAAACACCACTGCTTTATTACTTATCATTACCTCTTTAGCAGCTGGCACTAAAAGTTTCATCTCTGTCCCATATATTTTATTTATTTTAAGGGAAAGTCTTAATCTATCCTTAGGAATCAGGAAACCAAAACTGCATGGCATGAGATCTATCCTGGACACCTATCTGAAACAGCTACAAACAATTACATTATACTTACCTACTGCAGGTTCCAAAAATCAATTTTCCCCAAATCGCTCTGCTATCAAATCTGTTCATTCAATTATTTTTTATTTCAAACTGTACTTGACCTTGTTAAGTCAGTGATTTGATCTTTTCCTTCCACTGCAGTATTCTAGAGAAAATAAATATCCTTAATCTACTCTATTATTTGTTCTACTCATTAAGTGAGTAGACCTAGACAAATCCAAACACTGTACATGGTGAACAGTAATCATTTCCAAAAGCTCCTTCCTGAATGCTGAAAACTGTAAAAGAACACCTTTCCTACAGTCAAATTACTTTTACTACCCATGCTCAGCTAGGATTAGAAAAGGCTCCCTTCTCTCTGTAAAGAATTCTGGCTAAGGCTGCTGTTTCTGTCCACTGTAGTGCATTTTTTGACATGTGGACACTAGTTTGTTAAGGTCATTGATTCATTTTACATAGTCCAGTAAACAGCAATCTTAATGAAGTTTTTTTGGCTGATACTCCATTATAGCTGGCATAATAAACAGCTGACTAAAGTATTCCAGTGTTCAGTGAACAATGATAGAAGTGTCTATTAAGGGCATGCAGCTATGCCAAATATGATCATATATAATCAGCTGCACCAGAAGAGCCTGTCGACACATTGGAGAATATAGTCAGTCAGATGATGCATCTGCTACAAGTGGCAGCTGTTGTGCTCTGGAGTGTAGACAATTAGACGTGAATATACTCCTTGGGCTATTTACAGCACTCAAGCATGGTATTAGATGACACCTGTTAAACCATAATCCCTATGTTTTTTATATCTACTCATCATAATTATTGAAAATACAATTTAAGACACCTAAAGAAATTGGATTTCATAAATAACGGTGAGCTAACAGCCATACTGCATTTATTTCTGAACTTTCTTAGGAGAAGCAGTTTGAATAGTTCACAGCTGGACTATGTACAATTACCAGCCCTTTACCAAGTTCATAAAAGCCAAGTGCCACACGTAAAAGAAGTATGTGCTACATTGTAAATTTTTATATCTAATTACTGAATAGGGGGTCAGTATCACTGCAAATAAGGGCACATATGTTTTGTGGAGAATAGTTATTAAATGGGAGAATCATAGAAAAAGTTGATTTTAAGGGTATGAAGAAGCTCAGCATAAATCTTTGCCTTCATCTTAAATGTGTATGCATGCAGGGAGTTTTATTATTATATTTTACTTCCTTTGACCATATGGGCATTTTCCTTCACATCACTAGATGTGATGATAATTTTGGTTGGATTATCAACCCCTACATTTTCTCCGAGTGAGAATTTTTTCTTATATAGAGTAAGTAATTCAGTGGTTTATCAAAATGTTTTTTAAATATTGAAGAAAAAAATGACTACTGCAGATGTCTTTCAAATACACCAATAAGAGGAAGATAGTAGTAAGTCTTCTATAATAGAGCCTTCCTCAATGTAGAAAAATAGCAGGCCCCTAAATGTCAGGATAAATTATGAAAATATATTTGAATTTTAGAGTCTGGAATATCATACTCAAATTCCTAAACTCTTAAGGTTTGTTCATCATGGATTGAAAATAAACAATGCCAGTAGATCTCCCATAAAATAAGACATTAAAAAGTCAACCAGACTTAGAAAATAAATACTTGACTCTCAACATCCACGTGAAAAGTTTCTGACAAACTTTTTTCCTCCCACTTCTTCAAAACTATTATACTCAAGCTTAAAACAAAAAGAAGCTTTTGAAGAAGAATTTACTCACATAGGATATTGAAAACATGGTTCCCACAATGCAAGGATCTTGTAGTGCATTAATTATGTTAACGTCCTTAAAAGTTGTTAGCCGTCAATTCAGAAGGTTTGTTTTCTCTTTTTAAAGCACAAGACACATCAGGTTGACACCCCTAAAAAAAAACACAACATTCTTCCCCTCAATGTTTGTAATGACTCCATTTGCTGAAAATTCTCAATTTAATCTTGTTTTCTACGTACTTTGAAAAACATATCTCAGAACTGCTCTTAAGCCTGTAGATCTAGGGCATTATGAGAAAAATAATAGATCCCACTAATGCCCAAAAGGAAAACCAACCACAAAAGAGGACATTAAAGATAAAAAGCCACATACATAAACATACAATGCTGTGGATCTGTTGCACACCAGTTTTGCTCAAATTTTTGAGGAGCTGTTACCCTAAGAAGACACCAATAAGGGGGCAGGAACTCTGGGCCAGCTCTTTTCATAAGTGATACTCACAGTCCTTCATCACATACACCAACAGCACAAAATATGCCATGATGTGGAATGATTCCTGCCTCAGAAACCAGCTCTAACACAGTTAAAGCTAGCCCAAGAACTAACAGACTTGATCAGGAAGCTGACCAGAACTTAGCCAGAAAGCCAAAAGTCCAGCAGGAGAAAGGAGCCACAGGCTGCAGAAACTCCAAGTACTTATCACCAAACAATCACCCAGCAGTAACACTTGGGATCTCAGAGGCTTTTTCAACACCTGCTGACCTTTGTAGGATTGATTGGGTAAGAAAAAAAAGCTGGTCTGGGAACAAATGGAAACCTGTGCTGGATTGATGGGGAGATTTTGGTTTAATTAGAGAAAGGCACTTTCCTTAAGCTTGATGGGGTTGGAAACCACATTGGATCAGTCACAATGCAAATGCTTTGCCAAGCACTTGAAAAAATTCAGCAAGCTGTCCAGACTGCAGAATTTCCTATGATACTGTCTAAATGTCACTTAATGTTCTCTAAGCACAGTGTGTTGTTTTTTTAAAAAAAAAACCTCTTCCTACTCTCCCTAGCAAAAAATTCTTTTGCATCTTAACTTGCTGACTGTTCAGAAAGCAACATAATTATATGCTATCTCAATATATATGACAGCTTTTATGACTGTCATTTTTATTGCAATAAATATTTTAAGAACATGAGGAAAAGCAAACTAAAATTAGAAAAGTAATTACTAAGAAA
The DNA here is from genome assembly GCF_016699485.2 of Gallus gallus. Classification (NCBI taxonomy): domain Eukaryota; kingdom Metazoa; phylum Chordata; class Aves; order Galliformes; family Phasianidae; genus Gallus; species Gallus gallus. Next base: position 63,741,852 of record NC_052535.1, on the reverse strand, counting down.
GAAGGAACTACAATCAGAAGTTATTTAAAACTAGATTTTGCTAAACTACAAAATGGTCAAACAAAACTAAAAATGCTGCTTCAGCAGTGTGCTTTGAACAAAGGTTTGGAAAAAAGGGAGCACAAGCTCCAGTGTTCTAAGACCATGGTTTTCTTGCTTTCTGACAAAGCTTGATTCATGTGCTTTGAGAAGGGTGCTACATGCTTCTGCAGAACATCAGGGACCTTATGGTATGTGTGACCCTTGCTGTTAGAAGAGATGAAGAATGCCAGAGGGACACACATACCCTCCACAGCAACACTTTGAGAGTAATAGATTTTAAAACCCATTAGTAGTCCTATTAAGACTGCACTTTAATTGAAATAGAGCCAGTCTGCTGGTACTGAAAATTAAAAAGGTTGTAGAGAAGTATTTATGCTAGTAGCTACGTGAAAGTCAACAGGCACATAAGAGCACCTGGTTAGACTGATGTTACCCCTGAGAGGATGTGGTTAATGTTCAGTGTCTCTGAAAGGCCTGGAGGGAATAAACATCACGGTCACAATAAATAGAGTAGACAAACCAGACTGCCAGCCAGGTTGGCTGATTGGCACATGCAATGTCAAACAAGGAAGCAAGGGCAACTTTTACAAATGCTTCTGCCCAAGGGCTGCATGCCTAACACAGTGGATGGGAACAGAAAGATCTTTTTTGCTGATGGTACTGGGGTCATTCCCATGTGCAGTGCATTTCTGTAGCAGATATGTCTCAGGGGCTAGATCACCAGGGAGTAAATGCAGAAGAAGAATTAGATCCAATTAATAAGGTGTAAGCAAGAGATCAGGGTTCAGTGGGATTTATTCCAGAGTTCTAGACCATTTTAAGAAGAAACTGAGGAGGAGATTGGGATTGTGTTTGAACAGGCTATGGAAAAGGCTGAAAAGGATAAGTTTAACCTTCAAGGCATCATGAAGGTGGCAGATAAGGTGGCTTCATCAAATCCCACAGTATCAAAACCAGGGCCCTCTTTGAAATTATTTGAAGATCAGTTTAAAGGAGATTAAAGCAAGCATTTCTCTGGGCAGCTGGTGATCATTGTTTGGAACTTGCTGCCATAAAAGGCAGCTTCAAAGAAGGATTAGAGAAACTTACAGAGAACAGGTATATATAGGTATCTACATATATATATAGGTACCTACCTATTCTATAGGTAGAGGTGGGGGATACACCCATGGCTGCAGGGCTGTATAACATTGACAGACTTGTATGCTGACTGTAAACATAACCCCCTGCTGCTGCTGCTGTTAAGAGATTATTCTGACCTAGACTTCACCATTGCTTTGAGAAAAACTGACCAGTGTGATGTCTAAGGTATTTCATTTGGGGGTGGTTATGATCGTGTGATTGGGAACTATGGCAAGACCTTTACACTTGGTTTGTAAACGCATGCTATTTCCACTAAACTTCAGAAGGCAAGCCCCTTACCCTGCAGAACTGTTACATGTTAGTATTTGCTACAGACTCTCACAGAAAGCATGGTAAGGAGTCAATTACAATGATTGCAAAATTTTCCTCAGAAAATTATCCTTCCCTTATGTAGCTGATAGCCAGATCTTTCCATATAGAATCTTATATTACAGAACTGACATTTTCAGAGAGAAAGACTGTGAAACCTGGTATTTGCTTCCTCTTCTTGCTTCCACCATACCATGGTTACTGATTACTGCAGGTGTGAAGAAATCTCCTTTCTCCACTTGTTTGAGCTCTTCTGCATACCATGATAATTAATAGGGCAGTGATGCAGCTCAGTAGCTTGCCACAATTTGCAAACCAGTTTCTTGTTTGTTTGGTTTTTTTTTTAAATCCCTCTCCAAGATTCCAATGTTGTGGAACAGCTGGCAATATGCAGTGGCCATCTGCACTTCCTTCATCTTTTGAGATTTCAAATTGATTTTCTTCAGCCTAGCATGTGGAGTTAAGGGGTGCTCATTGCCTGATGATGTGCGTTCACACCACCCAATGGAACTGGAAAGACAATTTTAGTATAACACTATCAACATGAGCAAACTGTACTGTGGCAGATGAGCTGTGGAAGTAAGCTGCCTTTGCATCTTGTCTGCAGGGTAAAATTTTTATCCATGTTTCAAGGTTTCAAACATATAGATTATATCTAGCCCTGTGTATGTGAAGTTTAGTCAAATGCCAAAAATTTACTTTGTGGAATGACAGCACTTATCCTCTAAGACACAATAGGGTATGTTCAGATAAAATGAGCAGTGTATTTTTAGGAATTGTACAGAACACTTTAAAAATAATAGATGTGGAAACAATTTAAATCAAAAGTAAAAATGGAGATGATGCAGACAGTGTGCAGAAGTCAAACAGATTTGAAAAGAAAAATACTGATTAATGTATCTTCTCAAGAGTGGCTTTACTCAGCTTAACTAAGTAAAACTGAAGTACTGTGGAATATTTAGAAGAGTCTAACCTTCATTATTTCATAGTATTTTTTAGCCCTACAGGGTAATACCTTACTCTGCTTGATTTATGAAGACTAATCCAGCAAAATATTTTATCATGCTCCTAAATTCAAACTTCAGAAATTCCATTCAACTTACTGGAAGGACTCACCTACTTCAAATTAAATACATGTGCAGAGCTGTGAGAGAGCTTAATCCAAATGTTAAGTATAATGACAAAATAATGTTCATAATAATAAATAAATAAATCTAAAAGATAAACTGATGCTGCAGTAAAAAATAGAGCAAAAATACACAATTTATGCACAGAAACATATTGCAAACATCCAAAATTATATTCCAGTCATACCACGGATATGTGAGACAATGTAAAGCAAAATATGAAAAGGATGTACATGGATTAACATGCAGCTTAACATAACTTCTAGATAAATTTTGTTAATAGAAAAGTTCAATAAATCGAAAGCGCACGTTTCACAGAAATTAATATTAAAGGTCTTTATTTACATTTTTTAAAAAAATTGATATAACATAATTTTTCGTACCTCACAACATGATGATACATTATATACTTCTAAAAGGGAATAATACACCATTTAGAAATTTTTCTTTGGAATGTCAATACTTTGTCATCACAATAATCTAAATGAATTGATATTTGCTAGGCAAACTATACAGTGTCAAACTTAATTAAATGTTGGCTTGTTCAGTTTCCTAAAAATAGACAGGAAAATTGCCTAAATCAACCAAAATTATACTGTTCTGAAAAATGTGAGACAATGTGATTGAAATGTATTTTTCCCTTTCAGTTCTCAGAAACATGTGGGCATTAATAAAGTTTTGTGTTTTAGATATATAATTTAAACCTCTTAAAAAGTACGTAATGTACTATAGTTAAATAAAAAGATAAAACTCAGATTATATTAAAGCCATGCAAGATTTTGGAAACTGGAGGTGAACAACCAAATCATTTTAGGAAGCAACTCCAGTAATCTAGTTAATCATGTGGTGACTTGCTCACAAATGTATGCTAACATGCATGAAAAGAGATGGTTATTATCACAGCAGTGTAGAAAGAACTGGTACAGTGTCCTAGACTTTTCCAAAGAAAACTGGAAGTAATCATAGCTTAATATCAGAATTTTAGTAGGTCAACCATAATCTAGCATTTCATTCTAGGATATGGTAATGAGATGGCAATAATTATCATAGATAATAATTTTTCTTACGTAAAATTTGAATTGTATAAGATCTAATTCATAACTACAAAGATGAAATATTTCCTTACAAAGTGGTATACAAGGACTCATCTGGGCTTTAAACCTGTGAAATATCTTGTGGGTAGACATATTATGTATTAACAAACAAACAAAACCACAAACAAAACCACAAACAAAACCTTTCACCAACCCAGCTCTTTAATTGGTGGCTCTACCTTCCATAACACAAGAAAGCTGCTTTTGTCTCTGAAATGCTTCCAAGTAGGCCTGCCTTCTTATATATTTATATATATGTGTATATATATATTTCTTGAGTGTAACAGATCACAGTAGAAGTTAATGCTAGATGCTATTTAAAAATGTCAAATAGAGAGAAAAAAAAGAAAATACAGTCCAGACTCTTACCTCAAAAAAATCCACCAGCAACAAAACAAAACTACAGACTAGTCTCCATGTCCTAAGACTTCCTCCAGCTGTTTTCCATTTGCCCCGCTGTAAGCTAACATATGTCTCTCTGACTCCCTTCTCTGCCAAGGAGAGTCTTTTTGTACATACAACTTTCTATTCTCTATTTAGCTTCAGTGTAAAGTTCAAAATTTTCTCATCATTGCCAGAGCAGCATCAGAATTTTGGTGGTATTATTGCCTGACCAACTTAGTTTTCTTCCATGGTGACATGACTGTATCAGTGGGCAAGGGAAGAGACACTGTTGTCATCTACTGAGGCTCTAGTAAGGCCTTTGACACAGTCCTCCATGACATCCTTCACTCTAAATTGGAAATATATGGATTTGATGGGTGGACTTTTCAGTGGACGAATGAACTGGTTGTGAGATTGTACCCAGAAAGCAGTGGTCAGTGGCTCCGTGTCTGGATGAAGATCAGTGACAAGTGACGTCCCTCAGGGTACTGTACTGTGACCAACGCTCTTTAATGCCTTCATCAATGAAGACAGTGCGATTGAGTGCGCTTTCAGCAACTTTGCAGATGACATCAAGCTGTGTGATGCAGTCAACACACCTGAGGGATGGAATGCTATCCAGAGAGCTAGACAGGCTCGAGCAGTGGACAGGAGAACCTGATGATGTTGAACAAATCCAAGGCCTTACACGTGAGTGATGGCAACCTCCACTATCAGTACAAGCTGGGGGATGAAAGGATAGAGCACAGTCCGGCCAAAAAAGGACTTGGGGCTACTAGTGGATGACAAGCTAGATAAGAGCCAGCAATGTGCCCTCACAGCTCAGAAAACCAACTGTATTCTGGGCTGCATTAAAAGAAGTGTGGCCAGCAGGTGAAGGGAGTTGATCCTGTCTCTGTTCTCTGTGCTGGTGAGACCTCATCTGGAGTACTGTGTCCAGATGTGTAGTCCTCAGTACAGGAGAGACATGGACCTTCTGGATCACATCCTGAGGAGGGCCACAAAAATGATCCAAGGGATGGAACACTTTTCTTGTGAGGACAGGATGAGAGAGCTGAAGCTGTTCAGACTGGAGAAGAGAACTCTAGGGAGATCTGATAACAGCTTTGCAGTATCTAAATGGGGGCTATAAGAAAGACAGGGACAGACTCTTTAGCAATCTGTTGTAACAGGACAAGGGTAATGGTTTCAAACTAAAAAGAGGGGAGATTTAGTTTTGATATAAGAAAAATGTTTGGTTTTTTTTTTACAGTAAGGATAGTAAAGCACTGGAATGAGTTTGCCCAGAGAGGTGGTGGATGCCTCATCCCTGGAGACATTCAAGGTCAGGCTGGACAGGGCACTGAGCAGCCTCATCTAGCTGTAGGTGTCCTTGTTCATTGCAGGGAAGTTGGATTAGGTGGTCTTTAAAGGTACCTTCCAACTTGAATGATTTAGTGATCTGTTACGAATGGCTTATTTCTGGTCTTGGAAATCATTTCCAAATCAATGGTACCCTGAAGGTTTGCCTGTGCTTTAGTAGCTGCTATCAAATTTTTCTCACCCCTTTACACTTAGAAATAAGGATTATGGGAATTCTAAAGATAAGCAATACAGTGGAAATCAAAGCCAAACCCCAGTGATAAGAAGTCATTTCCCTAAAATCTCTCTGGAGCAGAGATCTAGGCTAGTAGAACACTGAGAACATCGAATATATTGCTTCCAGAAACAATGCAACCCATCTACCACCAGAAAAATATTAGGCTGAAATATGAAAAGGCAGCAGCTGTAGATTTTTACTGCCATTTCCTTTTATGAATTATCTTGGACATCTCATGATTTCTTAATTTGGTTTAGACAAATGAGTGAAGACTGCACAATCAGTCTAAAGCTCTCCATGTGTGGGAGTCCAAGCGACACCTGTCATTAGAAGTAGGAACAATTTTCAGAGAAAGTTACACTGATGTTAATGATGCATTTTAGAAGCACAGTACAAAAAATCATGGAACATGTAATTTGATTTATACATAAACTCTCAATTAACATTTAAAACCTAATCTCAAGATGTGGAATTTGTCAGTGTTCCTACTGCCTTTAACACTATTTGAATCCACTGGGCTACTTTTGGCTCTTTCTGCCATAAACAAAGACACATGTATACAGACAGTTCAATGTCACTTTCTACTTGAGAAGTACAAAATTTATACTTTTTCATGCTTTTTTTCCTTTCCAGTGGTGTTTTTTAAAATAGTCCAGAAAGGAAAGCTCCCTAGGTACAAAGATATAAAGACATTCATTTCTGCCTGGCTTTATGTGCATTTCTCTTAGTTATCATCAGGCTTAGGGAGAAGCCTAGTCACTGTTTTTTCACTTAAAAACAATAAACAATCAGCAAAAAACAAAACAACTTTCAATTACATTTCTGTTGTCTACTATTGCACCAAGGCCAATTTGGACTCGCCACTTGTGGATCACTGCTCTACTGCTCTCCCCATTCCTATGCAGATCAAACACAACCTGCCCGTCTTTTTGCCCATGCCATTGCAACGTCATCTCCTACTCACCCTGATGAACACAGGATTGGAAATCATCCTGACTGCTGTTTTCAAAAAGGAGAACTACTGCAGGAGGCCCTCTCTGCTCACATAAGCATATGTGCTTTCATATCCTGCTCAGAGCCACAGTAAGCCACCACAGCTGCCTCTACCACTATACAGATACAATATTTCCTTCCATCAGGGGTTCCTGATATCCCAAAAATCATACAGAACAATAAAAAGGAATGCAACTGAAAAAGAAATTGTATTCTTAATCTATGTAGGATGAATGAGAATGTCACCCTATAGGACCCATAGGAACAATTATTTCACCTTCTATTTTTTGTATTTTTTAAATACATTTTTACCATGTAACATTTTAGGTTGTATATATTCACTCACATTTATTAAAATAAATGAGTGCATTCATAGAGAGGGACAAATAATGAGCTCACTAATTACTCTTCTAGTGTATTTTCAAAAAATGAAAATGTTAATAGGATAGAATAGTATGTAAAATTCTTTTACAGTATTTTAAATGCATTCACTAAGTGAAAAATGTTATTTGAAATAAAAAGTTATTAAGGATTTCATAGTCCAAAATACTTTACTATTCATTCTAGTAAACTGGATTACAATTGATATTTACCTGAGTTTATTTCCATCTTATATAACTTTTGTTTTCACTAAGCAAATAAGCTTCCTCTTTGATAGAAATTTCCCCTTTGATACAGTTCCAGTATGCTACATAGGAGCTTGATAAAGAGACTTAGCAAAATCCTTTCTGTTGCCTATTCCTTTGTTGTTTGGGAAGAAAAAGGAGGCTAAAAGGAACAGCTGAAGCCTAGCTGAAGGGGTAATGGTGGGTGGGGATATAGGGGAGGGTTTTATTTTCTCTGACTGCTTCAGTATCTGGGGAAGAAAAACTGAATAAAAATCACCTACAAAGAAAATAATGATGTGTTTTCCTTTTTTTTTTCTTTTTTTTTTCAGTCGTGAAGAATGACTGTAGGCAGGCTTCCAAAATACCATAAAGCACACAAAAAATTCAACATCTGACCTTCAAAAATGATTCTCTTGTGTGTAAGTCCTTCTTGTTAATATGCTCTGGATCATGCTGGAAACTGAACTTTTCCCTCACAGGTCTCACAAACAAGAGGTATATGTGTGATAAAAAAAGGCACCTTTTCTTCTCAGATCAAGTAATGCATTCAGTGAACTTGGTTAAGCCAAAGGCCAGACTTTTTAAATATAAATGGTTCTAACAGTTTAAACACTTTAGAAACTGAGACACTGGAAAAGCTGGGAACTCCTTAGGTCAAATATCCTGATAATTTTAGTTTTCTCAAAATGGAGGGAATATTTCTTATTCTGATCATTTTATTTTCTCAGATAAGTAGGCTAGGTTTATTTATGTTGTATGTAATATTGGCTCAGATCACACCAGGCTTGTAATATATGTCTTTTCCCCTGTGTGTTCTGAAACTTGTCCTGGTTCTGGTCTGTATAAGATATGTATTGTTTAAAGATCAAATAATATTTTAAAATTCAAAAAATCATACTCTAGGGTCAATTTAGTGTTTCAGGGGAAACTATTTTTACACACAGAACTTGTATTAAATTCTGGTTTCAATGTGGGCTATGTTGAACCAACACAATGCTTATGTAGTTTTGTTTTGTTCTCCTTCACTAAACCTTCCATTTATCTTTTTGTGTCATTTACCTTTTCCTGGATTGGACTAGTCCAAACCAGAATAAAATGGCTAAGAGTATCTTTTCCTGCTGTATCAGCTATTATCTATTAGTCACATGAAACTAAGAAGGACCCGCGTTACTGATAGGTCTATGCAACTCTTGCTCATGTGCAGAAACTTCAATTTTTTAGGCATTATGCAGTTAGCTACTGTTTGGCTACTGTGGATATTGCTAAAACCATAGCATCGCATAAAGGAGCTCAGTGCAAACAAATCATCTGTGTGCTTACCCTGCTTTTTGCCAGAGCTATGTGCAAGGCTATGTGGTGAACAAAATTGATATCAATTTAAAAGCAGGTAGGACATGTTCGCATGGATGAGATCACCACAACCTCTGACATGGCTGTGTAATTGCCAAGTGGCTTGAAAATTGGTGCAGTTTAAACACATACTTTGTGTTTATTCTGGCAGGCTACAAAGGAACTTCTACAGTATAATATGCTTTTACAGTAGAAGAGATGCAGGACTCTTAATTTTAACTTTAGTAAAGCTGATATAGAAATAAAATCCATACTTCTTTATATTCTGATTTTCTTTTCACAAATACTACATTTAAGTGCAGTATATGTTTTCAAAAATATGTTTGAAACAAAACTCTATTATGTTGTGTGAGGACAAAACTTTGAAAAGAAAAGCTATTACCTTTCAGCTAACATAGACAGAAGAGTACAAAACAAACAAACAAACCAACCAGAAAAACCAACAATTTTTCATCAGTTATTCTGCATCCTCCTCTAACCCTTAGCAAGTTTCCCATTTTGTTATTCCTGAAGTGAATTCTGATTTGTTCCCTAATTTATAGATCACATTTATTCGTGGCTGTACAGTAGCACCAGATAAAAATGCAAAATCAAAGGAAAGAAGTACAGGAGATTTCAGACTGTGTTAATTACATGCTGTAAAATTTCTATCTTTCCAAGAAAAAAACAAAGACAATTTCCAACTTCCAAAACCTTGCTATTATTTTCATAAAATAAAAAAAACAAGGAAACTGAAATAAAAAGTCTTAAAGTTTTAGTGTACTTCTCTTGAATAATGTTATCTACAATTATGACAGACAATCTGTTAAATAGAAAAAAGATTTGTTTTACATAAAGCAAGAGTACAAAAGCACAGCTTTTGTAATTTTGGTAATATTGCAGTTTTACAAACATATTGCATAGTATGTGTAAGAAAATAGTTCCCATCTTTTTATATAGTATATACACAAGAAAATCATTAACGTGAAAGTTACAAAACAAAAATGGTTAGCAGACCTTTACTGAGTACTGATTGAAACAATATGACACTCAACCTTTGATCCAACTTACATTTTCATTACTCTGAATCAGTTGATAGTAATTCCATAGTGTGTTTTACTTTTTTTATTATTTAGACAATGATTTAGAATCTTAAACCAAAACCATAAGAAACAATACAAAGTGTTAGTAACAGAGTATCTTAAGCATCCTTCATAAAATCCTTCTAAGCATTTATGGCTGTATCTTCAAGACAGACTTAATAGCCCTCTGTATCTAAAATGTTTTAAAAAGTGAAATTGTGTTGTCCAGTCAAACCACCGTTTTGCAAACAAAACAGTATAGCTTCAGTTGAAAGAAACAATATCTTGGCACATTTTGGAATATACACTCTCCTCTTTTTAAGAACACTGAAAGATTCATATCAAGTATGAACAGTAACATAACTGCACAATGCTGAAAAAAAAAAAATAACTCTGGGAAAAAGTGAACAATCTACAGCTCAAAATGCTGTACAAATCTAAACTATGTTACAATTTCATGTTGTAATTACAACTTGTTGTCTCTTCATTCCAACAGAATTAGTAGAAGCAGCAGTGTCATAATGTTAGATAAAGTAGAAGTTTCAGTCTTTGGTCTTATCACTTAACCAATGAATGAACTGCAGTACAAAACCATACAGCTAACAGTGCTCAGAGAGATTGCTGATGCTTTTATTTTTCTTTTTTAAACAAGAAAGAGACAGTATCCTATAATATAATGACACATATTTTTACAGAAGATAAATCTCTTGTATGCATTAAATACATGTAGCTAATAAGGTCTTTTCGTGTATTTCACTGTTTCCATAGAGATAGCTCTGGAAAAGTCAAACAGCTGCAATACCATCTTTGTGGTTCCCAAACATTTGAGTACAAAAAGAAGCTTTATTTGATACATGTATTCATATACTAGAAAGAGCCTCAAAAGAGTATTTTTAGATATTTTTTTTAAATTGCTCCAATATTAATGCTTAAAAATACCTTGAGGTCTTCAATCTTTCTATACAATTGTCACAACAGAGTGATTTGTTAATGGGAAACTCATCCTTAGCTGGAATAAGAAGCGACATCTCTTTTCTGAAATAAGTAATCAAAATTTTTTGTTAAATAAATACTCTAGTTAGAGATACAGCAGCAGCTTTATATAACATGAATACTGGACATTATACATGGCTAATAAGGACTGAAACAACTTAAAGAAAGGGCCAAGAACCTTTGAGGAAGGTGACAAAAAGTAACTGAAAGTTTCCAACTGGTTCTGCACATAATGAACTTTATTTTATGCCTCAAAATTACAAAAATAGTAAAGGTATGGCTCCATGTTTTAACGTGGTATTTGCACTGAGATCTTTCAGTTTTCTTACATCTGAAATGACGTAGTGGGACAGCGTCACTTTTTGAAGCACACTACAGATCAAAGAGATCTACTATTGTCAGCTCCAAACATTGAAAAATATCAGATTTGTTTCTCTTCCCACTCAGAAACACTGACACTACTGATATATTATTGGTGTTCTGATGTTTTTAGTTCTTTAGATGCACTGAAATCCCTTTTCTAATATTCTTTGAAGTCATGTGGGCTAGAAAAACTCTTAAATATGAAAACTGTTCTTTTCCCCTTCTTATAGCCTTCAGTGGATGTAAATATCAATATTATGAAAGTCACCAGAATATTAACACATTTATGAGAACCACCTCATAGTTTCCTGAAGCTCCCAAATTTACTTGTGCTAATATTGGCATCATAAATTATATGGGGCAAACTGAAATGACTGCTAGCAAGAAAATCCTGACAGTGCAAAGCTTTGTGGACTTATTGGCTTGGTTTTGTCCAACGTACCATCTACGTATCTGCCCTAAGTTTTCCTCAGACACAGAGGTAAAATATTTAAGCCTTGTAAATATGAAAATAGTTACAAAAGATATGTAGGGTTTTTTTTTGTTGTTGTTGTTGTTTGTTTGTTTTCTGTTCATGTAGAATTTATAAAGTTTCAGTCTATCTCTTCAGTGGCTAGAAATGCACTACAGGTAAATTATCATATAAGGTGAAGAGCAAACATATTAGAGATGCTCAATGGAAAGTCCATGACAAAGTATCTGCAAGCCATTCCTATGGATTTATTTGAGAATATTAAAAACAAACAAACAAACAAACAAAACCCCTTAATCAATTTGTATGTAATTTGTAAGAAGGTAAAATTTAATTCACTGAATAGGTAAGTCAGTAGAGCCTTCTCATCTTTGAAGCAACCAGTGTCTGTGGGTGTGCAGAGATAATGAATACATATGGATTTATCTTGTTCTCCTGGAATACTATTTATCCTTTCATCGTTGGACTTTCACACCTACATGCTATTGTGTAAAAAGTAGAACAAAAAAGTAGAAAAAGACATCTATTTCCTTTCGGTTTTAAGTGTATATTATATGGATGGAATTTCAAATGTTTTATTATCCCTGTTGTTGTTTGTATCTGTTTCTGTCCCTCTTACTAAGAATCTCCAAGCTTCTAATATATTTTCTTGCAATATTTTCAAATACATTTTCTTTCAAGTGAAATAATAAAATTATTAAATTAATATCAAATTATTTCTTACTAGACTTCTTTTGAAGAAATAAAATAATCAATTTAAAATCTTAATTTAACTGCTAGAAAACACAAGTATAGCATTCTTGCTATGGGGTGAAATTCACACCTCTGAAGAGAACCAGTGGAAAGACAAGCACCAGTTAAGTCATGTACGTGTCTTGTGCTGGTCTTCTGCATAGGAGTGAATTTCACCTGAAGTGAAATCAAAGTCAGCCTTATTAGGTGGTAATAAAATAGAAAGGTAATCAAAACATTAGTTTACTTATTTTCCTAATTTTTTTTGCAAAGACAAAAAATATACTCTGTAGAAATACTCACCTTTCACTCTTTGCCCTTCAGAGTTACCTTGCAAAAGCTGTCAATGAATTGGTCATCTTACATTCAGAAGCCTCCAAAGCTACATGCTAGGTGATGTAATTTAAAGGATAGTATTAAAAAGCGCACTTACCTTATGTAATCAAGCCATCTTCCAGAATAGGAAACATTTTTATACTGTTTTACATTCCTGGGTTCTGTAAGTTTCAAGATACTCTTGTTAATCAATGTTGTGATAAATTTATGTAGCAGTATACCGAAGTGTTCTTATAAGATTTCAATTACAAATCAAATGAATCAAGTATGAACGTTGATACAAGTAAGAAATCTCATATTAAACTGGTCAAAAATAGGAAGTCAGCAGTGAGATACTGGTGCAAATGGGGCTGCATAATTTAAACGCAGACCTGATGAAGTCAATATAATATTGATAATGTACTTACTTAATGTATTTTCTTCATATTTAATGTAATTTGATATGTTTGCATATATGTGTATTACTATTACTTTGAAATCTTAGCAGCAGATGGTAAACCGAAGTAGAATAAAAAATATGAGTGTCATACCACTTGTTAGTGAATTGCTTCTCAGCATTACACATTGCATTAGTACTAATTTTAAGCAGTGTTCAAATGGCAGCAGTTAGCTAGAAAATGGACAACATGTACCTTTGAAGATTTTTTTTTTTTCATTTGCCAATTATAATTACTTCATGAAGAGCAATACACTGGTCAAAAGACATATCATCAGTATTTCCCTCTTGACCCTGTTCTTTCCCAAAACCTGTATGTTCTAGTGAAAGCAATCGCTTCACATGTAGTAGCCACAAATTAATATATAAGGCCATTCAGATCAGACAAACAAGAGCAGATGTCTTTTTCACTCTGAAAGGTAATATTGCTGAGCACTTCCAAAATTTACCTAGTGTACAAAACCCTAGACTTAGTAGACAAAGAGTAACAACGCACTTCTAAAGAAACCAAACTCAGGGAGGGATTCTGTCTCTTTTTGTGTTAAAAACCATTTACTGAATGTAATTGTTTAGTAAAGCAAGCATCACACAATGCTTCAAAATTTTAAAATTCAGGGATAAAAGTTTACATCCAAAAAAGATGAATGGAAAATTGTGCTTTCAGACAGTAGAGTTATTTACCATACAGGGGTAACCAATTCATCTCACCATCAGACTCTGGGCAAATTTGTTTATGTACTGTATATATATATTTATATGTGCAGTTCTTATCCAGGTCCTGCAAAAATTTAAAACTATGTGCTTCACTTCATGTAGCAAAGGCACCTATGTTATTCTCCCTTTTGGACAAAAGGTGATATTATGTTCCAGGTTTCCTGATGAAGAAGAATACATTGATTTCTGAATATCTCACTCCCATCTCTACGTTGAGTGGTAACACAAACCACGAGAGAAGGCAGCGCTGTATTCCTGCTTACACTGGAAGAAGTTGCTCTGCAGGCCATTTGAAGCGTCGAACTTGTCACAAGGGAAACCGAGCAGAACTGTGAAGCAGAGGGATAGTAACAAAAGGCTATTCTGGTGTGAGGATAAATTGGAGTCCTTCTAGCTCCACAAGCAGATGTTGCTACTGGATTGACATGTGGAGCCTGCTCCTGCTGGGGACAGGTAAAGTTTACCATTGGGACAGACGCAGAGCTCGTAGATAGTCTGGCGAGGAATGGAAGAGCTCGGTGAAGAGGAGGAGAAGGAGCCCACTGGCAGATTTCCCAGGCGGATTGTATCTGCATTTAAAAATATCTACAGAAGGGGGAAAGAAAAAAATAAGTACAATCCTTTCAGCATTGTGGCATATTTTAAAAAATGTATTTGAGGCAGAGTCATGAGATTTTGCAAATATATAAGCTGTCAACGTTCCCTATTTTTCAACTGTGCAGTTGCATACCCATTAATACCTATTACTGAAGTATATGCAAATGGTTCCCCCAACATGTTTATTCAGATACAAGAAGTGTCATACAGAAATATTTATACAGTATTCTTAAACAGCTCAAATTTTCACTTGTGCAATTTGTGATTAAAATTTATTCATTCGTGGCAGTAGCATATCCTTGTTCTGCAAAAGTTTTTTATTTTAATAAGTGTGAAGAGATATTAAAGTACATTCCCTAGTGAGCTCCTGTGAACAGCAGGAAATATGTGCTGAACTGTGCTAAACTGTAGGGGTTTAACAATAGCTTCATTATGAGAATAATTAAATAAGGATGCAGATTCACACACACAAAATAAAGAGCTTATTTGACCTAAATTAGGAGGATAGAATATTTCAGGTTAAAGTCCTATTAAGAAGGTCATCATGCTATTCCCACTTGTTTCTGAACATATCAAATGACTTTAAAAAATGTTTCTTTTTTTTGATCTCCTTCTATTGGAAACAACAAGACACAGTATTAAACAGCAAACTGGAATAATGTTAATAAATCTGTATCATATTCTATAATATTTACACTTTTGTTAAATTTTCAGGATGCCATGAAATCAGGTAAATAAAGAAAAAACAATGCAAATCCCCCACTACTCCCACTAGTGCAAACAGATAAGCTTCCAACTGCTTGGAGGTCGTTTTATTTATGGAAGGAGTAAATGAGAGCCAAAGCAAGATCAGCCATTACCTTGGTTGCAGACCATGGTAACGAAGCAAAATGGCTTTATCTCTGCAAATGACTGTAGAAGCTCAGGGAAAGGTGAGTTCCTTAGGTAGCTGTTAGTGATTTTTATAAGGTTTTGAAAATCAACAAAGCCAATTTGACACCACTATAGCACAATGTCAGCAGTACATTTAAGGAACTGGGAAGATATGACATTTGACATTTTCAACAGTAAATACATATTAGTTTATGATAAAACCGGTGGTATATAGCAGAAAAGCAGTGCAGAAGCACTACAGAACCCCTGCTGGAGAGAAGTGACTGACAGCAGGATGGGAAAAAACTGAGGAGAGAAAGCTGAATGAAAATCCATGCAATGACTGATGCACAATCATGTTACCATCCACAGCAGAAGCAATGTAAATGACTGGGGTGGTTGAAGGAAACACATGCTGAATGTAGCCCAAAATAATATAAGCCCTGTCAAGGCCTCCTTCTCCCTCAGGAAGATGCTGTCACTGATGGGAAATAACACTAAAAGAAACAGAAGGAAGAATCTCAGAGGCATAGATGACAAGTACATGGCATGATGCCTTTCTTAATTCTCATCCTTACTGACAGGAATTTATTACAAAAATAAATACAGCAAACTGTTATCTTTGTTCTGCATTTTTTATAACAAAACAATGATGCATTTACATACACACGATGTTTTAAAAGTCCAATTTCATAAACCTGAAGTAATTAGGAGTCAAAAAGCCCAGTAGAAATAATTTAGATGGAAGAATGTGTTGAGAACAAATTAATACTGTTCTACTAGAACTACAACTGTAAAAGAAGATTGCATATGTGAAAAATTCAGCTAGATAGGAGCAAATATAAAAGTAAGTATAGAGAGCATAATAAGAAGATAAAATAACAGATGAGGGAAACAAAGAATTTGTTAGCAAACTAGAGGCTAGAACTGGTAAGATGTGGTAAGGAAACAAAAGACTAATCATCAGTCAGTGGAGTTAATGCAAATAAAAAGTACTCTTCCATTTCTATTACAAGAAATAAAACAAATGTTAACAAGTCCACTATTATCACAGCAATGGTGGAGTTATCAACAGGATTGAATAAAAATTCAGTACCGTTCAACAGTGTTAGCTTAACAGAAGTATCAGCACATCTTTTATACTGAATAGTGTTCAGTATCGTTCTGTACTCAGAGAAAGATCAAACACTGATGTCAGAACATGATAAAATGCTTTCAATTTCAACAGTAACTCTGCCGGATATTAAACAGGAGCCTGGAATGTCATAAACTTGTAATCAGCAGCTTTTGATAGCTTGAAAATAGTTCTAAAACAACAACAACAACAAAATACTGAGTAGCCTTTTGTACATTTCATACCTTTTTCAGTAAGCTTTACTATACTTGGAATAATATCATTGAAGATAAGTAAAAGATTATTTATCTGCTTTTTGGAAGAAGAAGAAGAAGAAGAAATTAGAATGTTATATATGTGATAATATGACACTCAAGTACAGAAGACTTTCATGTTAAGAAAATCCAACAATACCAGAGCAGTTACATGTACTTTTGAAAGCGAGAATGACTGGCCACGGTAACAATTTAGTTGCAGTAGTAGTGGGAAAGGATTGTGAGAAGAATGTAAATCAAAATTAAATGAATTCTATAAGACGTCTTGATTCAAAAAGAATTAGCTCAGAAGGAAAACAGGGGTCATATGATGCTTGAGATCATGCAAGAAGATCAAAATCTTTTGGATGCTTTGAACTTTGTTATTTTTTATTATATGTATTCATTATTTCTACATCTTTGCTTGTATCAAGACAGCTACACTTCTGCAATTCCTAATTGTAGAGAGTCTGTAGTGCACTTCCCTAAGGTTTT
Organism: Gallus gallus; assembly: GCF_016699485.2. Lineage (NCBI taxonomy): Eukaryota > Metazoa > Chordata > Aves > Galliformes > Phasianidae > Gallus > Gallus gallus. The sequence continues at coordinate 63,724,783 of NC_052535.1, read as the reverse complement.
AATTCAGTGGATTTTTACTCCAGTGTGCACTGCAATACAATGTGGCTCAGTTATTTCACCATTAAATTAAATTATCTTTTCAAGCATAGCTGTACACGTATTTCCACCAGCACTTTCAAATTTCACACTGTGATGTTGATGAAATCAGATTTTTCTGATGCCACGATCTGGAGTGGTAGCTCTAACATCCTGTCCCAACAGGCAACCCACAACATCTGGTGAGCAATGCTGATAAAGTTGTACTGTGTTGCAGAGAAACTGAAGTGGATTCTTGCACAGGTGTATCTACTGCAGTAACTCTGACAAGCTTGGTGCCTTTGCAGAAAGCTGGGAAAGAAGTGTAGTTTAGACAGACTCCTATACCTACGCTCTGGGAAAGCCCAAGATGAAGAAGTTTAAAAAAGGTGGCTTAAAGCCAACATTAAAACCTACTCTGTACATATGCAGTCAGGCTTATAGATAAAAGACTAAACTTACACACGCAACATTGATATTTATTATTAGTTAATTCAAGAAAAAAAAAAAAGCCAACTTTGTATGGAATTTGAGAGGAACATAGTTCATGTTTGAGGATGCAACCTTTTCCCTCCTAACTTTTAGTAAAAACTGAAATTCTTGTCAGAAAAATCTCCCAACAAAACTTAAACTCCTTAATTTTTTATGCCTGCTGTATTGAGGTGTTTGAAGAGAAGGGAGGTGGCAAGAAAAAGAAAGAAGTGTATTGTGTTCCCAGGGAATACTGTTACTAGATGACAGGGAAGTCATCAGGGAAGTGCCTGTATGAATGGTCTTACTCTAATCTTTTGTGCTGCCAAAGGTAGGAGATAAGCCATTTAATACTTCATATGCATGAAGATTATGCAAACCCATTATGCTCTTCCTGATACTCACACCTCAGCAGATAAATAGGCAAGGGAAGGAAAAACAAACAAACAAACAAACAAACAAAAAAAACCCTTGTATCCATTGTGGGAGATTGCCTGAGAAACTACAGAATGGAAGATGCAGCAGCTACTCAGAGAAATAATGTTTCACATCAGAAAGCAGCATATTTAGCAGGATCATTCCCTTTATATACTTAAGATTTAGAAATTGTAGATCACTGCACTATTTTATGTATCATAATGCCAAGAAAAATATGTTAATATTATCCTTTTTTTTTTGTTTTGTTTTGTTTTGGTTTTTTTTTAAGTAGACCTGGTTTCTGATTAATTAAAATAGCAAACTGGATCAGCCTGTAGGGCACATGAAGTTAACAGAAAAATTGTACACTTTAAATGAATATTCCTATATTCTGTACTATTTAATGTGAAACTTGAGGACTTCCAACTTGCACATTTTCCGTACAGGATTTTATTTTTACCAGGGCTGTAGGAGTACTGTATGAGAGACAGAGAGTGTGAGAATGAAGCAGAAGACTGAATATAATGTTTTTAGGAAATTATTTTACTATTTCCTGTTCTGCATTTTGGGGAAGAAAAAAGAAAGAAAGGAAGAAAGGAAGAAAGGAAGAAAGGAAGAAAGGAAGAAAGAAAGAATTGGCAGTTTAGCAAGATACCAAAATATATTATTTGAAATGGCAAGGGATATATAAATATTTGGTCTCTCTACTTAGAAAATTTGCAATCAGTTATTTCTATGAATTAGCAAAAGCCTCTGCAATAACAGCACTACTAACTGGCAGACACAAACATGAAAGACTGTATCTTCAAAGAAATGCCAAAGACTAACTAACGCAACAAATCCAGTTAGTCCTAGCCTGTGCTTTGTGAAAATGTTTAGAAAATCAAAGGTACCTGTGATGTTTATTAACTGAGATCTGGAAGTCATCTACTCATCAGACTGTGCTGTTAAGCTGTCTGAACAGGGGCAAGGAGGAGAGGAAGATAAGGCAGAAAATATAGTTTATCTACCAAAAAATAAAAAATAAAAAAAAATACACCAGAGCAAAATTGAAGGAAAGTACTTTCAGTGGGTAAGACATAGGCATGAGGTAAAGAATCAAATATTCATACAAGCTATGTTATATAGAGATACAAATCAGCCATGCCGTGTATAAAAGTTCTCCGCTGGGTCCTTGACTAAGTGCTCACAACAGAGGAGATTATACTCTGAGTATATACAGTCAAATGAAAGAGTTATGATTTATAAATATTGAAGAATGCTCTGTATTGAAGTATGGTTGGACTTGAATGATAATTCTAAAGTGCTTCAAGTTGTATTCAGAACTAGTGTGGTTAAGGAATAACAGGAAATTGAATGAAATGTAGAAAAGAAGAAGAGAAACTGAAAGGCTGGTGTTCATCAATCAGTATGAAGTGACAGTGTAATGTGATCACCCTTAGGCTCTTCAGAATTAATTTGACTTATAACAATCCAAAATTTTGTCTAGTCTTTTTGCTCTATTGAATATGCTACCAGAAACATACATAGAAATATGATCATATAAATTGGATCGCGAGACTCCTAACTACGTATTTTTCTGGTATATTTTCATTTGCTAAAGACAAATTACAGCATATACTGCAGTGCTTTAGTTCACATCGACCTTTTGTTCTAATAATTATTGGTGGTTTTGACATTTATTTTAAAAATATTCACCAAAAATAGCCTTCATTGAAAGTCTAACATATACTAGCACAGTATCTGGAACTGGAAAAGGTAAGCACTGAAATGAATTTCATGACTGGGGTGAAACTGGATGTACCGAATATCTAGAGAGTGAAATTACCTAGTACAATCTGCGCGTTCAAAATGTATTCTCTACAGAAGTAGGATCAATTGGCCACAAGAGAAAGGAGAGCTGTAGGCCCAAGTGTGGTCTGATGTGGTGAATGTTCTCTGTCTAAAGGTTATGGACACACATGGATGGAGCAACCTTCTTTAATCTACTCCATTTTCTTCCTCAATATTATTCTTGAAAGCACTGCCAACTGTAAGTAGTTTGAAAACTAACGTATATGTACATTAAATATACTGTTGTACATAGTAAAGTGTGCAATTCTTGCTAGAATGGAAAAACTTTGTTTTTGACTCCTCAATACAGAAGTGAGAGTTATTTATTTATGTATTATGTATGTATTATTATTTATTATGTATTATGTATGTATTATTATTTATGTATTTATGAGAGTTATGCTTCATTTTAAGCACATATTTTTCTAAATTCATGTTAAATGGTCACAAGCATATGTTGCATGATAACTCCACTGTAATTTACATTGGTGGCTATGGAAACAGAAAATTTCTAGTGCATTTATTCTTTCCGCTTCAGGGTTGATCAAATGGGGTTGCTATGAATGCTGACTAGTCGAAGTTTACTAGGTCCAATGCTTATTGTATGCCAATGACAGACTCATACACAAGAATTCCTTGAATCAAATTTCAAATGGTATTAGAAATCTTTAGAAATTCGAAGGACAAATGTGACTTCTTTGTGATATATGTACCCAAATCAGAAAGTGAAAGATGTGATTGAAATCTGGTCAGTCTTGTGTGTAAAAAAAGTCATTATTTGTAACTCAAATCCAAACTAGACTAAAATGTAATCTCCTTGGAAAAATGTTTCACTTATAAAATAAATCATAAATTGTCACTTTTTTGTTCTAGCAAAATTGCTTATGGTGTTGGTCTTAAAAATTTGCTTGCAAACAAGCAGTTCAAAGATGGATGCTATAAATTAAAATACTTGTTTTTGTAGTTTTGGAACATTTTAGTTAAAGATTTCAACATAAAAGGTTTTTTATTATTTTAAATTTACTTGAACATGAATGATTTTTAAATTTTGTTAAAAAATAATATGGAATTTTAATGATTTTAAAAATCTGTCAAAATATCTTTATAGAATTTTTGTAACTCTATTTTTCATAACAATTAATTATTAAAAATATTGAATATTTTCTTTTCATTTTCACTAATCATTTCTTCCCATGCAGCAGTTGCAAGTTAATGGTTAAGGCCATGTAAAAGGGCTTTCAAAACAAACTGCAACACAATTGTTAGACATCTTTTATGAATTAACTGGATTTTTGAGATCTATATACTGCCATTCCTTATTTCTTATTGAACACACTTAATACATACCAAGCATTTTAATTTAATTTTGCAAACATTTAAGATCAAGTATATATAACTTGGCTGAATCAAACTGATCTAGGGAATGTTGTTCCTTTGCTCAGACATTTCTCCATACTAATGGCAAGTAGCTTGCAGAAAAATTGGTTGCATTACAATGAATGTATTTAGATTTTTTGTTTGTTTGTTTTAGAACAAAATAACAGCTACAAAACCCCACCAGAACCAAGGTTTTAAAATGGAACTACTGATTTAGTTTAAAAGTGAAGTTTACTTTGCTTTTGTTGAGTAGTAATCTCTGTATTAAATACATATTATGGATATAAGATTACATAGCAAAAGCTAGTATTCATGCATCATGTCTCTACAAAATAATCTGAGGTGCACGTTTGAGTTGTATTCAAATGTTAAATATGAACATGTTCTCTTGTATGCTGCACTGATTTTGAATAAGCATTTTCTATTAAAGAGTATTGATCATTTTAATGTGACAGTTATAAGTCTCGCCAAGGGATCAGCCTCATTATGCTACAAGCAATCAAATATTGTCTACAAACCAAGCAATGAAGGAGTGCAATCTAACAGGGAAATAAAATGGGATAAAGAAATCAGTAGGAGAAAGATCACCAAGCAGGTGACTAAATCATAGAATCATGCAATGGCTTGGGTTGGAAGTGACCTCGAGGATCATCAAGTTCCTTGTCACAGGTAGGGTTGCCAGCTAGTACTAGATCAATACTAGACATAAGTACTAGATCAGGCTGCTCAGGGCCCCATCCAACCTGGCCTTGAACACCTCTGCAGACGGAGCATTTGAAGCCTCTCTGGGCAAACCTTACCACCCTCTCAGTGAAAAACTTCCACCTGGCATTTAATCTAAGTCTAACCATTACTCCTTGTCCTATTACTATTTACCCATTTAAAAAGTTGATTTCCCTCCCATTTCTAATCTTCCTTTAAATACTGGAAGGCCATACAGTCTTCTCTTCTCCAGACTGAACAAGCCTGTCTCCTTCAGTTTATCACAGGAGAGGTGCTCTAGTCCTCTGATTATCTTCATGGCCCTCCTCCGGACCCTTTTCAAAGGCTCCACATCTTTCCTGCGTTGGGGGCCCCAGACTTGGATGTAGTACTCCATCTGTGGCCTCACAAGGACAGAGTAGATAGGAACAATCACCTCCCTCTCCCCACTGGCAATCCCTTTTCTGATGGAACTGAAGATACCATTTGGCTTTTTGGACTGCAAGTGCACACTGCTGGCTCATGTTAAGTTTATATCTACCAGAAACCCTAAGTCCTTCTCAGCAGGGCTGCTCTCAAAGAGTTCTTCTCTCTTGTATTCTTGTATTCTCTCTTGTATTATCTCGAACTGGGATTATCTTGACCTGAGTGCAAAGCCTTACACTTGGCTTTGTTGAACTTCATTAGGTTTACATGGGTCCATCATTCAAGTTTATCAAGACCTTCTAGATGGCATCCCTTCTGCTTTATCAATCACACTGCTCACCTTGGTGTCATCAGCAAACTTGCTTAGGGTGCACTCAATCCCATCATTTATGTCACTGAAAAAGAGTACTGCTTCCAAGACAGACCCCTGGGGGATGCTGCATATCACCAAACTCCCGTGGGGCATAGAGCCATTGACCACAACCCTCTGGCTGTGACCTTCCAACCAGCTCCTTATCCATCAAACATTGCACCCTTCAAATCCATATCTCTCATAACGATAAGGATGTGGTGAGGACCATGTCAAAGGCCTTGCAGAAGCAAATATATTTATAGAAAAGAGAAGTGTAAGCATGTCTTTCTCCTTTTATTTATTTTGTCTTTGCTAAAAAAAATGGGATTCAATGAAAATGCAGAACCTAGGTTACACAGAAGCTGCTTGAAAAAGTGCATAGCAGTTGCATGAGCTTCAGTAGAGCTAAGGCTAGTTAGCAGCCTTTCCCCCTTCAAAGAGTGATGTATTTCAATACCATTAAAATTAGTTGCTAGACCAAATAGTCTTTGGCATGAAATAAACTATTCAGCATGCTGTGACTATATCATAATGTATTTCAGGTACACTTCTATGTACTTTTATGCACAGCAAAATCTAGTATCTGTAGAATTCAAAATTGATCTGTACCTATGCAGTGTGCTTACATGTGAAAAAAAACAGTAGCCAGCTAGCAGTCATTGTGCTGAATTTCCAGACAAGAAAAGTTATTTTTCTTCTTATGTGAACCAGCAGATTCAGATAGAGCTCAGAGCTTCACATTGCTTTCTGCTTGTGAATGATTGCTACTTTAAACCATTAGTTATGGTTTATTTATAGAATAAAACATAGTTCACAATTAAATGCCAAGCTGTAATTGAATCAAAGGATTCTGCTGATGCCTTGGCTCACAACGGTGCAGCTCAAGAGTTTTATAAGGAGCAGTAGAATGTGAATAGAAATTACAGCCCCTACTATTCAGTCTGGGATCATGCATTATAATGTGCAATATGGCTAAAAGGATTATTATAATACTGTAGTAAATAAAAAGAAAATGTATCAAACAGCAGAACTGAGAATGCTTGCAGAGGCTTTCATTTTGTGATGTGGGAGGCTAAAGATTACACTGTGTGAGAAATAAGGGTAAAGGAAAATTATTTTGTAAACACATTAATGTTCTTCAGAAGATATTTTCTAAAGTTATTCTTAAATAAAAGAAAAATATACGCTTCATAGATTAATCCACAGTAAATTGGTAACGATTGTCTACATGGCTAATAATGACTTTTTCCATATGCCATATAACTATTTCCTGGTACGACAGAGCAGTAATTATATTATAGAAGGAAAATATTACCTTGTGTATCTTTGGTGCTTTAGTAAATAAGCTTATAAACTTAAAAAAAAATAAATGTTAACCAGTACGGAAATGATACAAAAAAATCAAGTATTTTTTTTTCTAGTACAAAAAATTTCCATAAATATGTTCCATTGTTTCCCAGAACCAGGTCACAAAGACAATATTCTTTTATTCATGAAAGAAACCTGACTGAGAAAACATATATTTTTATGCTAAAATAGAGGTTATTTTCGACATTGATTTTGTTGTCGTTGTTGTTTAGAACGTGTTTTCTGAATTATTAGTAAAGGTTAACTGTTTATAATTTTTTCCTTATTGTCTGAAAATCCATGGTGTATCTTCTGGGCTTCAATGAGTGACCTCAATCAATATATTGCTGTAGACTTTTTGTCTATCAGATGTTTTATCTGGTCCTTCACAGCAGGCTGTAATGCTCCAGAGTGGTCATGGTAACATTGCACAGTTATGCTGTGCTCATATCTTTCTGCACTTTCTTCTGACCCCCTCCAGTGTAAGAGATGAAACAGTATATCTCAGGATGGATTTTCTCTGTGTATTTAGGGGGCAGTGCTTTACAGATCTTACTGGAATTGCCAGTATTCATGACATATTTAGACACCTTGAACTTTGTCAGATATGTGTTAGCAGACAAGAACTACTTGGGAAGGGGGGGGGAAAGGTTGGTATCTTGTTCTCTCATAACTATCAATCTAACATCTACATGGGAAATAACAGATGTGTAAAGTCTTATTTACCGTACCCAGGAATATAATAAGTATTTTTAATAGGAAGTTCAATTAAGCTTGTTTTACACTGTCATTATATTTTTTCTATAAAGAATTTTGTTCTTAACTGAATTCAAACTCCAACAACACAGCAGATAGTTATTATAACTTTTCTGAAGTTTCTATTACAACAATCTAGCTGAGATCATAAGAAATTATTTCCAAAAACATCTTTTCAATGTACACTAGTAGATACTTAAGAAAAATTAAAAGTCATACTATATACTTGGTATATTTCTGCCATTCATGTATTCTGAACCAAACTAATGATCCAACTTGACATTTTTTTCTTGATTTCATACAGGTTTACATGTGAAGAATTGATATAAAATTTTTTGTCTTGTAGATCGCTGAAATACGATTCTGGTGAAATCATACAATAAACACAGAAATGAAATTCTCTACCTTTCAGAGGTATTAAGAAAAGATATGCAGTATGCAGAGCAAATCTTTTGAAATGCTATCATAGTTTAATAAGATATTAATTCAAACTTCTCTCTTTCAGCTTGTCAAATTCATCCAAAATCATTTTTTACAATCATCACTTAACTGTATTTTTCCCAAGGGTATGCTGGATGACTGGATAGTGTTTTTCTTGAATGTTATATTAAAAACTATTCTTTTCTATATCCATTTCACTTTTTTCAGTGTGCATGAGATTTAATAATTCAAATGTTTGAAAAATGAAAAATAAATAATAATAAATAACAATAATAATAAAAAATATTTTAATATAGGCAAGTGCAGAATGCTTCTTGTATGTTTACCACACTGTAGAATAAATGATCCTTGCATTATTTGTTTTAAGCCAAACAGGGCAGTAGAACATTCTACCAGCTGAGCTTACCTCCCCTTCTGTAGACTGTAAGTGCAGTTCTTTTCTACACGTAGCCTTTAAGTCTCCTGCAGCTGCATTGATTTGCACTCCCCTGGGTGCTTCCATCACCAAGGATCTAGTTGGAGATTCAAGTCTGAAAGACAAAAACAACCACTGAGAAAAAATTCACTGAATCAAACCACCAAAAAAAACAACTAGATCTAAAAATTACAGTAGCACAATGCATGTAGATACAAATGTACTTTGAAAGTTAATGAAGTGAAAGTGAGTTATTATACATACACGATTCTCTCACTATTCTCTATAGCCCAGAGAATAAAAAAAACAAGCCTGTGTTTAAATCTATTCCTGCCTGGGACAGCATTTAGGCATATACTGATATAGAGGTGCCTGCGTACCTATGTTTGCCTATACTTAAAATGAAATATAGGTACTTAAAATTGCATGTATGCCTGTGAGTGCTACTGTAATGACAATTTAATAACTAAACTTTGCTAAGTGACCAATGGCAAATGTTCTTCTCAATAAATATTAAGCAAAACACTTTAAAAGTTTTAAATAATAATGTAATACTGAATAGAATGGCTTTGCCTTCACAGGCTTATTTCTATTTCAGAGAGATGTAGCAGCATTATGTATGAAGAAAAGGAAAAGGGTACCATGTCTCCATTACTGTGTTTTTTTGCATGCCCTTTTTCTGTTCTGCAAAATACTCATTATGCTCTTTAATACTGATATAATAGGGTCAAACTACATATTATTGGGTCTTGGTATCTCTCCCTAGTGCAACTATTGTCGTTCTACTCCTGTCAGATTTTCCCTTTCTTTCTGTACTCTATACTCAAGATTCTCAATTAAGCTTAGTGCAGAACTAAGATGCCTTCTCATCTATATTCTCTCTCAGTATGCTATGGATTTCTCTTGAATGGGAAGAACCACTGCAAGGTTCTGATAGTGGTAGTGTTCACAGACTGAATAGGAAAGGTGATCAGATGTATTGAACTGGAAAACAAAACAAAACAAAAAAAAAAGGATTCTGAATGGGTTCAGCGCTAGACTTATTGCATAGCCCTGTTAGGAATGAGACAAATCTTTTAATTTGTTTGTATCCCGGTAATATAATGACAGAACATTTTTACTCTACCTGAACAAAGGCTTTCTGTAAGATGAAATATGTTAGTGATAGAAATAGCTAGAGTGAGCAGCTCAAAGAAAACACTGCATTTCCCTCTTTAACAAATTGTACACTGAGTGTTAGGTCAATTCTATTCAAAAGTATAATGAGGCACTAAGCATGTTATAGATATGAGTAGTTCATCAAAGGATTTTGCTATAGAAAGGCAAATGAAAGGTCTATCAGGCAGTGAAATAACAGAATTTCAGCGTATTTCAACTACTGTCTTGTTGGTTTTTTTTTTTTTTTAAGTGTAGCAATGGATAATTTGAAATCAAAATGCCACATTTGCATGCAAAGTCGCCAAGATGATGTCTGTGAAATATTTCTGTTAATTATATGTCACTCACATTCAACAGGAGGGAAGGTGAAAACACACAAAAAAATTACTTGGTAGTACAAAATTAGACTATTAAAAGCAGGTGTTCAGATAACAGCAAAGTATTTTTTGTAGGTACTTACATATATTAAAAAAAATACCCATGTAAGATACATATGTATAAGAGTAGTAGAAACACATGCTAAGCCATTTTCTTTCTTTCTTTTTTCTTTTTTTCTTTTTTCTTTTTTTTCAGTCTATATAGGAAAAGGTTGAGAGAAGGTTTTTGTGCTTCTTTGTACCAGGGAAGAATCTAAATATCATGAATTTTTTCAGATGGTTGTCTGATGTGAACTTCTGATGGCCATAAGACAGCAGAAAGAGTTTCCAAATTTTAGAAACCACATACATACATTGGAATGATAGAACAAAATCAACAAAAGAACAGGAATAAAAAATAACATTCAAAGAGAAAACTTACTCGTTTTCAATGGAAAGTATAATAAAATGTTGCTGCTCACAAAATACTGAGTAACTTCAATAGAGAGAAACAAAGCTGCATGTCTGATTTCCAGATACCAGGCCCAATTTAATCATTGCTATAAATCAAGAAAACTTCATTATGTACAAATTGTGTACTATGTAACAAACATTTTGTTGTTGTGTGTGTTCAAAATTTGCTGAAAGGCTGTGTGTAGCAGAGAAAGCTGGTGTACTGGTTCCATGACAATTTAGGCCAGACTTCTGCAATCCAGTCAGCATACACAGACTTGAACTGCAAAGATCGTAGTTCAGTAGTGTTGGACTACACTAGCACTGTGATGAAAACAAAAACAAAAACAAAACAAACAAAAAAAAGAAGCCATATACAAAAAATGCCTGCCATTTAGGTAATGTGCATTTCTTTGTAGAATGTTTAGAAGTGAGGCTTTTGAAAGTACTATGTTGGCTTCATGAAATTTTACTTTGAATGTCAAAGGAAATTGAACTGCATAAATGTTAAATGTTTGGACATTTCCATTCCATCCTTAATTTTCAGCAACATGCTTTTGTGATTTACAAACTAATTTCTCAGAATCTTAAGATTTTCCATTGGTTTTAGCTCCTATCTTATAATAATTAGGATAAAAATGTTCCTTAGCTACGTTTATTACATTGAATATATAGATTTTAGGAAAAAAAAAAATCTGGTTTTATATAATCAAAATTACTCTTAGACATCAGAAATTTTCTAGTAGGAAGATAGAAATAGTCTATTTATGAATATCAAACAAAAATAATTTATAATTTTGTTTGAAAAATAAACAGTCATTCCCTTCTGTTTCATCATTGTTGTTCATTATCTATGTCAATTTTAATAGCTTCCAATTTGTCTAAAATGAAGACATATGGAGAATTAATTTCTGAAATTGAGAAGTTGTTGATATCAGACCTTGACATACTCTGGAGAAGTTTCTTTTTCAGGCAATAGATTTTTTTATCAGTTTCCTGAAATCAAATATTTCGGTAAAAATATCAGTGAATGGTTGATGATCAGAAAGGTAGCTTTTAAAATACTAACCATCTCTTAATAAAACTGAGTGCCTGTATCTGTTTTACAGTAACTAATGTACTTATTATTATTCTTCAGAAGATATACATCTGAAAAGTGACTTAGTTATGCAATCTGCTGCATACTACTAGAAATGGAAAAGCCTATGCACTAAGAAATTATTTCCTCAATCTTTTGAGATAAATTATATTTGATATGCAGCTACGTTAAAATATTTTTGTTATATTTCTGAAAGCTTTAATCTCTATTGTAATACAACTGTTAGACTCCACGTGTTAATTTCATCCCTCCAAGGAAAAGCACATTAATGGAATAGCAAACCAAGAATTTGCTTTTCTTTCAGATTTACTGGTGACCTGTCACACTGGTATTTACTTCAGTGAGAGAATCTTAATTGTACAATATAATTTTGCTTTCCTATACAGCAAACAGCTGTGATGGAGAAGATAACTAATGCTATTAGTAAACAGAATCTACAACACTCTAAGGAAGGATGAAGAAATGTTTAAAATGACATTTTCAAATAATATAATCTGTCAATTCTCTATATGTGATGCAGAGAGATCTATTAAGAGTGGAGAAGGGCTTTTTTTCTTTTTAATATCAATGGCTAATTTGAAAGATGAATTTTAGAGGATCAAAGCTTCATGAATTTAGGCTGAATTCATTAAAGCATTATTGCTAAAAAAGGAAAGTTTTCAAATATTTTGAGTATGTTCCTCTGAAGATATTAAAATATTTCTCATCAGAAATACAGAAACATTTATTTTTCATTTGTTATTTTCTGTTTACAAGCTGACCTAGATTGTATTGGAGAAAAATAATAGTAAAGAAGGAACAAAAGGTTTAATTTTAGGTTTTAATAAATAATTTAGATTTATTTCTTGCACATCCCTCAAACTCACTTGGGATATAATTAATCTATGATAATTTTGCTCTGTTGACTAGCTGAAGGTGTTTCCTAAAATAGAAAGAAAGAAGATTCCCATGTGCAAATGTGAATAATTTATTTGTTTTATGTCTATCCAGTCCACACTATTTAGCAAAATGACTAATATGAACTTCTAGCAAACTGGAATTTGTATTCCAAAAGGAGGATTAAAAAATATACTGGCAACTAGAGAATGCACATGTAATGCAGGTGCTCATTTCCCCTTATGCATCTTGATGTGTAAGATGTGTCAAGAGATACTTCAGTACTTTTAAGTATTTAATATATGATGATGGGCTTGCCAACATAACTTGGTGGGTGTGGTTTTTTTGTTTGTTTTGTTGTTTTTGTTGTTGTTGTTGTTGATGTTCCAGACATTTGTTCCAAACTCCTCTTATCCCTTTTTTCACTTCTTTATAAAATGGTAATCCCAACCTCAAAACACCATAGAATTCAATGACTTTCTCATACTCCACTGAAATGATTTTGTTTCAAATTAGAATTAAGACTTTTTTTACAAAACAACTTCTGAAAATTTAGTTCTCCAGAGGCCTCAAACAACTTTAAATACACTTTCCCCCATTTCTATTATTATTAACAGCTGGCTGTTTAATGTTCAAGGAAACTTTGAAGTAAAAAGATCCCTTGTCTACTGAAGGATAGAAAGTATTGGACAAAATCTGTATTCTCATTCAGCTCATTTTCTGGAACTTGGGTGGTAGACTCCAGTAGTATGCATAAAGAATATCCATGAACTTTTATGACCATCGTGACAAAAAACCTAGATAACCTTTTTTAGAGATATTGGAACAGTTTAAATAGAAGATTCTTGATTAGTTCATTTTTACATCACGATAGGAATGCTGATAAAATAAAGCTTCTATTCATTCATTTCAATCTCATTACTTACATATGTACATATGAATAAAAATAGTTTTGATACCTTTACATCCTATACAAGTTGCATGCAACTCGGTGCTAGAAGAGTTATTTTTTCTGAAGCTTACTGTGTTTCAATGTTTTTAACCAAATGTTTGTATTTTCAGGAAGAAATCAAAGATTTTATTGAAATGCAAGGGAAGATGCGCAGGCCCCATGAGTCTTTAATGTCATTCACTGATCATCAGATAACCTTTATCAAAAGGCAAAATTCTCATATCTTCACAGGAAGCTCTCTATATGTGGGAAGCTAACCTTTAAGGGCACAGTTTGGCTTTCTGTATTTTGTGGCTTCACAGCAAGACCTTAAATAAGAGAAAGTTAAATAGACACCTTATGGAATAGCTAATAGCACAAACTACTAAATACCAACGTAACCAGTTTTGCTACTCATCGACAATGCACTTAAACAAAGAGGAAACTTTCAAGATTTAAATTAGAACAGCATTAAGAACAGCATTTGCTATTATATTCATTCTCTACATCTCTACATGTCACTGACTGTGTGTCAGCATGACTTTATTACAGCTCCTGGAATTTTCATTAACCCAGAAATCACCTTGCTGGGTTCAAATCTGAGTTCTAATTGCTCCGTACATGCCACCGACCTCAGTTCAACGAGTCTGCATTATAATAACAACACACAAAATAACAGAGTGTTTTAATTTTAGGTGACATAAATAACAAATCAGAAAAATAATTTCCTGACACAGGCAAATAAAGGATGTCAACTGAGAATATAGGTATATTGTTACTGAGGGGAAAAGAACGGAATCCAAAGCATTGGAGAGTCCTTTTCAGTGATGTTATTAAAGGGCCAGAAAAAGTGAAGAAGCATAAGATGAGGCGTGCTGAAGAGAGTAAATATTTAAAGCAAGAGCTTGACAAAATAACCAGGTGATTTGAGGAAAGTTAAAGAGAACTTACTGCATGCTTCTTTCTTAGAGTGAGTTAATTAAAACTGTAAATAAAATTAATCCTGAAGAAACCATCTTTGCAATCACCCATCAAGTGGAAGGAAGGATTTGAACCATACAGCCATATTATATACCACTTATATTTTTTGCACTCTTTTTAATTTCTCATTAGATATAGCACCATATCAAAATCTTTACATAGAACTTGATGAGATGATCTACCTAATTCCTGTTTTCTAGAATGTCAAATACCTTACTGAGGGAAAAAATATTTCTTTGGATTGGAATAATCTAGCCACCTTCTATTTCACCCCAATTTTTACTTAATCTTCAAATTGTTAGTAATTCTTTCCTTTAAGAATCTTTCAAAATAATATTGCAAAGCATTGCATACCAGTGAATCGAGCCTCAAAGATCTGACCTACTAAAATACACATTTCACCTACTTTTCCATCCATTTCACAACAACTGCTACTCTTACTAATCCATCAGACTCAAACTACTTTTATTCCAGTTTGAAAACTTCGAAAATTTTAGTTTTTTGACCATGCTTTCGTGTTTAGCTCATGCAAAGACAAGAGACAGTGTATAGGAACAGTGAGTCATGGCCTGAACCACTGATTGATCACCTGAAGCAAGGACTACATCAGCCGTGGGAGCACAGGTGAAGGCAATTCACCTGTGTGACTGGAAGAGGTGGAGTCTAGACCCTATTGAAGGGCTGACTACCACAGGGGAAAGGATCTCTTTCTGGAGACTCCTCCTTTTTGGATTTTTCTACTGCAAGCCTAGATCCTCAGATAGAGATAAGCATTTCTTCTTTGATTGTCTCTTTTCCACCATGATAATCTCTCCAACTATAACACCTGTAAAGTACCATCCTAACTGCACTACTCTTCCAACTGTACGTTTGTAGACTGTACAGACAGATTATCCAGCGCCTCAAATTAATGACATGAAATTCAGTAAATTTTGCTATCTACTGTGACAGCAGTACTTTCTTCCTTCATATCCCATCTCCCACTGGAGAGTTTTTCCTTCTCCTGAGTCAAATATAATTATCCTCACTAAACACTGAAGTAAATTACTCTTCTGGTTTAAGAGCCTATTCCATTTGAATAGGAACTAACATTTGTAACTTATTTCCTTCTTATCTGTTTATCTCAATGTCTTTTGCTTTGTATACACGTGTAAAATCATTTATAAATACATAAATGTAAAGCTGATTACATTCTGTCAATTTTCCCAATTTTCACTACACCTATCTCAATTTTGTACATACATGTATGTGGAAAAATATCATATTTTGAACAGCTAGTCAACTGTCATTTTCAACTAATCAAATGTGTATTTTTGTAATACATATGCCCAAACACTGAAATAACTATTTGAACACCAACTATAAATTCTAAAAATATACATATTGAATATTTTCACTTTATTAAAAACTAATATTAAGAAGGAAGCCAGAAACAGAAGTTCTTAAGAATAATGTATGAAATAAGTTGGGCTTTTTCACTCTACTTCATCTTCTCAGTTTTGATGAAATTTGTTTTATTATTTGATTTCTGAGTATAACAGATGAGCAGGAGAATCCCTGTTCATTGTTACTCTGTCTGCTCTCAATTTATTGTCAAAGTTCCTTTCTAATGTATTCCATGGTTTCAGGGTTTTACAGAATAGATACTTTGTCCTGTTAGTAAACTACTCCTAAAGTGACACAAAAGAGGGTCCTTAAGAAACCAACAGGCAACTCAAAGTGAAACAGACTCCTGGTACCAGATTCTGAATTTCTGTCCGACTTAAAGTAGGATCCTACTAGCCTGGGTTCTTCCTTACTGCTTGATCAATTTACACCTCATTATGCCGAGCATTAGTTTGCAGGATTAGCTGGTAGTCAATAGTATGCGAGGCTTGACAGAGAAGAGAAGAAAAGCTATTAGATTTGATTTGCAGTTATCTCCAGAGAGCAACAACAAAGTAATTTACCCCCTTATTAAGAAGGTTACTGAGGTCAAAGCTATCAGCATTTAACTACTGTATGCCTCTTATATGAATAGATATTACCTATTATTGCACCATGTTTTAATGCACTATTGCTTAAAACCTGTATTTGGTGGTTTAGTTTCCCTAACTGTGTTCTTGTGATAAAAGTTAGCAAGAGAAATATGAAGATTAAACTATTAAGATATAAATATTTTTCCCTTTTCTAAGGTATGATTCTTTTACACTCTTTATCCCAGTTAATGAAAGTCAGATTTAATTAGTTTTTGAGTTTCAATACAAAGGGGCTTACCAGCTTTCACAAAGGATTTTGTATAAAGTATTTTCTGAAAGCAAAACCTTGTTACTTATTATTTGAAAATGTAAGATGTGAACGAAGAAACTGGTTTGGTACATAGGAAGGAATTTTTTTCTATCCTTTTAAATCTTATCTGAGTTGTCTTTTTATACAACATACTTTTTAATATCATATATTACAGATGGTTCTTTGACTGAAGACTTCAAATTCTGGATATAGAACAAGGAGTGTTGGAGAGGCAAAGCTTTAGAAACTTGAACCTAACATAAATCATCATCTTTCTGGCTCCTTGTCCAGAACAGATTGAGCTAAAATTCCAGAACTTTCAGCTCAGACACTGTGAAACTTGTGTTGTAGTTGAAATTGTATAGTTCAGTTTAATTCTTAGTAATCAAGGTTGTCAAAAATTTCCACTTTTTAAATTCAGCAGATAATTGTTTTACATACCCAGTGTTATGAATTTTATTCCAACATCTTTTTTGAATAAAATATACATCTATTATTCAAATATACTTATATCTTGATGTTTGATGCTTATTATTTGACCTTAAAAATGTATTCTCAAATGAAAAACTAAGGGATCATCTGTATTTTAATTAATCACATTAAATTTCTGTGTCTTTCAAACCTGTATATAACTATTCAGATGAACATAATGTATTTGTATTTATACACTGAATCCTGCTATCAAACTGCAAACGTATGTGTCTACTGAAAAAAACTTTAAGCTCAGCAAACTTTCTTCTGTCTCATGTCACCATTAACTTCAAAAATCACAAGACTCAGGGATACTGTATTTTGAAAAAAATATATATGCTTTAAAGATTTTCAGTATTATTTGCTGGACACTCTGAATAAGTGTATGTTAAAATCTTAAAAAATAAATGGACCCAAACCAGAACACTGAAACACGTTTATCTATATTTGCAGGCACTCTCTTTGGCATGTAGCATGAGACAAAGACCAGTTGCATTTAGGATGTAAGTATTCTGTTTTGGAAGATTAAATCATTTCACAATATCAATATAGTTTTATTAACTGGGCCTGAGGCCTTAATATTTGGGTTGATTTATTTCAGCATATTTAGCAAACAATCATTTCAATAGTAAATCATTGTTTTCTGACAACATATTTTAAAACAGCAATATATATATATGTGTGTATGTATATATATATATATATATATAGGGAAAAGTATTGCAGGGCTTGATTGTACTTTATTTTTTAAAGGATTTTTAAAAATCATTTGAAGTAAGATTAAAAAAAAGATATGTGGTAACTGGAGTTTTCAAAGATATATATGATCTGAGTGTCTACCTGCTTTTTACTGTCAGAAACAATCATACAAAGCTGTGATTATTTGCAGTTCTTTAAAGTTACAAGCTAAAAAAAGGTCTGTAGGTTACCTTCTAGAAAGATTCATGCCAAAAGGCGAGAATTCTGACCTAATAGTAGTTCTATTCGTTATAAAAAGGGAGTATCACTGAATCCTAACTAACATGTAGCAGCACATATATACAAAACCTTTTAGACTACATTATATATGGAATATAGTAAGAAAAAAATCACTTACACATAAACTAGTTCTGCTTGACCACACAACAAGGGTTGCCGTTTTTTTCTCTTTTTTTTTTTTTTTAATAAAAAAAATGAATTGAGTCCATTAAGAAGACAAAAAACTGAATGAAGATTCAGTAAAGTTCTTCTTAATTAGGTCCACCTTGGAAAATTGAGATGGAGTGGTGGAGTTGGAAAACATTCAGCAGCAATAATCATCATGCTAATGAATAAAGCCAAAGGATAAGAGGGGTGAATCTCTGAAAAAAAAAGCTGCACAAGTAACATGAGGTGGTTTTAATACAATTAATCCTGAAGACAGAGGCCTTTCTGTTTTACCATACATTTACATCTTAGCATCATTATTTAAATATCAGAAATAATTAGACAAAGCTTGGTCTTCATGTTCTTTGAAGTATGGAAAGTTCCAGTCTCTTTCTCAAAGTTCTAGGTCTCTCAAAAAATCTGTCCTCACAGGCAGCTTCTTGCATATGATTTCTGCAATGGTCCTTACTTGTCAGTGACCCTAAATATCTTTGCAAATACTAGCTAGGACATTTAAACAGTACTTTCCTGTAGCAATTACCTGCAAACAATGCTAGGCAAGTAAAGCAAAATATAAATAAAATTTTAGAAATCTTAGCAGAATTCAAACAAAAACTTTTTCTTGTCACTTTTGCAGAGAAAAACAAAAGGGAAGACCTTTGATTTTCTGTGATTGTCATATATTCCCCTTATCAATATTAACTACTGACCAGTATTTACTGGGGCAAGTGTATGCACTTCAAGATAGAGCTTTCACTATATAGATTTCTAAATTGTATCTTTTTTGTTGTAGAGATGTTTTAGTAAGTTTTAGAATTGATTTTTTTACTGTTTACTTATTTTAACACTTTTGTGAACAAGTGCAGCAAACTCTGAAGATTTTAAATTTGCAAGTGTAGACTAATATGATAATAAGTTTTTGAAGTGTATGCACGAAGTACTCAAAAAAACCATCAACCTGGAAACACTATTTAAAAAAAAAAAAAAAAAGCTGTTTATCTAGACATATACTCAATGACAGCTCATAAGAAAATAAAATGTGCATCTGATGCTATTAATCAATGCTGTTGTCAATTGATCCTAAAAGAGTCTGACTATTCTGGGGAAAGTATACTTGAGGATTCTGCTACAGGAGACAAGTTGTTTCAAAAAGCAATGTATTTTACATTTTGTGTGATAGAAGTTTGTGGGGTTTTTTTGGACTAGTTAGAATAAATTGGAGTCTAACAGTGTTTTGGATATGTAAGAATCATTAAGAAGGCAGTATAGATCACTATGTAAATATTTGCTTTTGATCAAGATGTAATTAGTTTTGAAGAATACTTAATTTTAAAACAACTCTCTTTGAACAACACCTACTTGAGGTCTTGGGAAGGTTCTGCTCTGATATGGGGTGTCTCCACGGAGTGTCCAAACACTGCCCCTTCTGTGCCTAAAATACATAAATAAAATAAAGTACAGTTACTTTGAAAATAAAAATATATCAAAATTGATATTTTTGGGATAAAACATATAATTGAATGCCGTATTAATAGCTATCAATATTTTTTCATATTTATGTTAGCATTTCTATTCAAAATCTGGATTGATCACTTGAAACAACAGACTTCTGCTTATCAGTAGATGAATTTCAAATACAAATCTTAAAACATTTAAACATCCAAGCTTCCCAGTGTTGACCTGCCTGAATGCTCATTTTAACACTTTATAGATAATGTTGACAGAGAAAAGAAAAAATTAATTTTGTTTGACAAAATCACATTTTTAAACTAACTACTCTTTTTGCACGATGCTCATTTTGATTACTTAAATTGAGATCCCAATCTTTCAAAAGATTTGAAATGTCAATTTTCCATCTGAAGTTGGTAGCCTAAATCTCTGACACATCTCCAGAACCTCCTTCAATCATAGTTTTCAAATAGATTTGAGATGTCTTTTGCGGCTTTTTTTTTTTCTTAATTTATTTGTTTAAAGTTTTTATTTTTATTTTGGTAGGGGATTGTAAATTTACACATTGTAAAGATAGCATGGGCACTGTATAATGAAAATAGCCTAGAACTGTAACATGAAAGACTTTTCAATGAACAATAAATACAAAAGAACTGAATAGAAATATATCTAAAACAAGTGATTTATCTACATTCTCTCACTAGAAATAAGATAAAGGAAACTTTCTAGCATAATTATAGTTTCATAAATATGCTGGGAACAGTCGCTGTGTTTCAGGAACAGAACATTTTCTTGTGTTCTGAGACCTGAAATCTATTAAGAATACACAGTCTCTCTTAATGGCTGTGTGAATTGTGGTCAATATGACCAGTTATTCTGTAATTGTTTCAATCGTAAATACAATACAGTATTTTAAATTATTTTAATATTTAAATATTTCAGAACAGATATTTTGGTTTTTAATTAAGATAGATGTTTTAAAATTTTGGCGATTAATGAATAACCTTTAGAAAATTAATCCTACCAGGAGCTGGAAGTACAACCACAGAATGTTTAATCAATACTGGTTTACAGTTTTTAAGAGAAAATGTCCTGAACAAGAAGTCCCAGAATATAATTAAATGTGAAAATACATAAGGCAGAAAGTCATCATTATTATTCATCTTCTAAGATCCATTTTCATAAGAACAAACAAACAAAAAAAATCTTCATTGTCAAATACTCTACCAGTACAGAGAATTCAAGAGAGGAAGAAGTGATTTCTGAAAGAAATGAAGTTTTAGGTTTTTTTCTCCAGAAAACAATGTATATTATAAGTATCTTAGCAAAGCATACTGGAAGCAATTTCATTACAACTGAAGCTTTGAAGATGTCACAAGAAAAGAAGCCAATCTGTATGCTATAAACAAACAAAGCAAACAAAGCTGAGTGTTCTGAAGAACCATAAGCAGGAAAAAAGAAGCATTTCTTTATATATAAAAGTATTCATATAGGCACTATGTAGAATGGTTTTTTGTTGTTGTTGTTGTTGTTTTTTGAACCTAACATTTCCTGGCAATTTTGCTACCTTTAAGAGACAGGAGTAGCATGTTTATATAGCGTGAATTCCTTTTACTCCAATTTATTTCCAAACTGAAATCCCATCTATAATAGCATGCAAAAATTCCAATGGAGTTGAAACATCAAAGTGGTTCCAGATCCCATCCAACTCTTTTAATCAGCAAAACTGAATATTTACAAGGCCAAGGGCTTTTTGTATTTTTGAAGGTGGAAATGGGATATGAAGATACAAATAACTGAGCAGAATGTCAGCCTTATGAGAAAGCCATATCTCTAATATTTGAAAGAGGAGAATTAATGCAAAGATATATAGAACAGTGATGAGTCAGGCACCAAATCAATCAAAAGTGCCGGAGATAATTGGCAAAAACTGATAAAAAAATATCATCAACAGCTATTTCTAAGCTAATGTTAACAGTTTTATATTCAGCAGCAGTTGTTTAAAATTAGAAGCCATTTTCCTACCTTACAAAACTGAAATTTGGAATGAAAGATGGTCTTGTTCAAGCAGACTGTACTATATGAAGACATAATCCCACTTGTGTTTTTTTTTGCCACCAAAGCTGAAAGTATAACCGTTCCCATGGTAAATACTTTATGCTCAAAAAGTAAGCTCTTAACTAGGAAGTTCAAGGAACATCTCTGTTTTACTTTACACTGGAAGAAACTCAGGCAACTTATCTCATTTTTAGGAAGGAAAATGAGAAACATCCAACCAGAATTTACTGCAGTAAAACAGTAGGATCAAGAAAAGTGGAAAGGGACTGTAGAGTAAATGGGTGACATGGATCAGCATTACTTAAAAATACAGAACATTAGAAAAACTATAGGAGGGCACTCTTTAATTTGTGATTTATTATATAGCAACTCTGCTTTTATAGTGCTCCAATTGGAAGTTAGATCACACAGTTCAGTTTTACTCAGGAAATGGTGCTAGAAAAACGTGATTTTTTTGTGTGTGTGAATTGTACTTATATAACAATACAAATCAGGATTCAAAGTGAATAACACGACTTTTTAATGGAAGAATGTATTTTAGGTACTTAGTTGCTCGCAATGGTAAAATGCTTATTTTTTTACAGAAATAACAGAAGAATATAATAATTGTATTCCCTGACTTACAGAATCATAGCCAAGACCTATTCTGAGATAAGTCAAATTCCAGTCAGAGATTAAGATAAAGAGAAAAGACTTGAACCTTCAAGCCCTTTCAAGTGTATCTCAAAAGGAAGTAGTTAGGGAACTGAACTCAAAGGAATGTGAGTTAGAATGGATTGCTACAGAAAGTGAACCTTTCAGAGGAAATAAAATAGCAAGGGCACTGAGTATGTGCAAAGGATGTAAAACCAAAACGCTAAGTTTAACTGAATAAAATTACTCCAACTTCAATCTTCCACTGGAAAGAATGAGTTAAGTACAGACTTTGCTAAGAAAGAAACATCTGTGAAGACAAACTACTGGTCAAAGAACAGCCTCTACACGTAGAGTTTGCTGGAGAAAACACAAAAATGCCAGAAGTCCAGTTCAGCATAGCAGTTTTATACACAGCATATGTTTAAAATACTCCTTTTTTTTTTTTTTTTTCCTTTTAACACAAAGCAGATCAAAGTAGTCCCTTCAATACAAGCAAAACTAGTCACATCTGTTCCCACTGAAACTGGAACTGAATAGTCAGAATTCAGAGATACCAGTATAAACTACTAATTTCTGCTTCATTTACTGGTTACTGAAATTCAGCCTTTGGGAAATGATGACTTTCATAAAAAGAACAGAATTACATTGTTGGTACTTGGTGCTGGATTTATATTCACTTATGTATGTATACATGGAGGCACTGTTGTCATTTATGTAACAAGCAAATGATCCTTGATTTATGAGTTAGCTCACAGTACAACACTGGAGCTTTGTACTCACTTAATAACTGAAAGGCATGAAAAAAACAGCCTGTACACTCCGCAAAAATAATATAGGCTAAAGAATTGATGAGTCAAGAATAAAAAATGAATAAATTATTTTGCTGAGAAAAATCCACTGTATATTAACATTATACCACTCATTATTCTTGCAAGCAAATCACCTCAAATGTACTGACAATGGATTTGTATAGCATTTTGATGTGCTCAGATTATGTAGCATTGCAGTATCACAGGCGCAGTTGAATCTTACTGCCTTGATCTTTCCCTAGGCTTTTTGGAAACAACAAGTGAATATGATGAAGTGCAACAATTTGGCAAGTGCCAGACTCTAATGACAATTTGTCCTCTGAGTTACAGATTTTAAAGAAGAATTTCTAAATTATTTATCTTTGAGACTTGCCATTTAACTCATTGCAAATTCATTATTAAGTTAAAGTGACCCCACATTTTACAGAAAAATATGAGTACTTAAGATTGCTTTACCATTGCAGGGACCTTGAAAACAGACTTTATATTCTAAAAGTTTAATTGCTATTAAAAACGCTCAGTTCTTAATTCTTTTACCATGTGTACATAACAAAAATTTAATAGTATCTTGGTGGGATTACTTAGCTACTGTTCACCACTAAGACCTTGGAAAGGTTGATGACTGCCAGACTGAAAATGAATCCCAGAAATATTTGTCTAGACATATTAATAATCATAGAAAGACCAAAGAAAATATTTGTTGTTATTAAAAGTCCAGTTATTCCAGTTGTGCAAATTAGGGACCCAAAGGAATCAGAATGTTCTGGATCACATGTTGACTGTGTAGCTCTTCAAGGTTTTCAATTTTAATAAATGGTTTGAAATGTAATTTAATTAAGTACTTCTAATTTAAAAAAAAAAAAAACAAACTGGATTTTTCCTATAGAAAAATCCTATAGGGTTGTTCTAGGGCAAAGTGAATGGCATGACTTTCTCAGTCTCTCAGCTGCAAAACTGACTGAGACTAAAAAGGAATGTTTCAGGTATGGTTTTGATATGGCCACACTAGAGGTATAATGCAGGCAGAAAGATGCAATACTTAGGCATCTGACTCCAGATGCAGCTGATCATATGTAAACTAAAGCACAGGCACTTGGGAATTGAAGGCTTCAGAGATAAGCCATTGCTTAAAAGTAATTTGTGAAATGAATGATTTAGATTTACTCAGGGACCTTGAACATGACAAACATTTGATGCATATTTTTTCTTTATAGAAACCTTACTTAAAGACTTGTACTAAGCCTTTAATGCAGGTAAGAAATGTAACTTCAATAAATTCATTGTTTTTAGTGTAATAAATTTTGATCAAAGCAAATCCACACTCCAGTGACTACTTGTTAAATTGCAACAAAAATCTTCTAAAATTATTCTAACTTGTACTGAGTACCAGTACTTTCTATATTGTGTCCTAATGGTGGGCGGTAAACCCCACTTAGGTAGAACTTGCAGTGCAAATGAAACCATATTTTGTCTATATATTCAGTTAACTCATACTTGCTTGAAAGTTGACAACCAAAATCTGTTTGGCCAACACTTTACCTAGTTTACTATGCTGAAAAAGTGAATCAATCTGAAAAAAAAAATTAGTATAGGAATAATATAATTGAATTCATATTTTTCCTATACAATGCATGACAGATGAAGATAAATAGGAAGGATTGACTATAACCATTTTCCGCTTGAATTGATAAAGTCCCCTTGAAAGGCTACAAAAGCTAGGCATATTGCACATATTTAAACCATATGTTTAAATTTCACAGGAAATAATTGCTAAAAAAGACAAACAATAATTTATGTCCCTGAATAGAAATGATTGTCTGGATTTGTTGTGTTTTGTTTCATTTTGTTTTTCTTAAGATGATGCAAAGGATTCAGGATTCACAGCAGTGGAAAACAGCAGAGGTTGTCCTTGTCAGCATTCAAAAAACTGAACTTTAAATTGTATTATTCTTGTATTTAATTGATCAAAAAAAAGGAGATTGTTTTTAGTTGGTTTTAGAAGTTATCCCTAAGATGTGAAAAGCATAGGCTTATACTCTAATAAATACATAATCAGTAACAAATTAGAATTGCTGTTTCCTTGATGAAAAATGAATGAATCAATGAATTAGATGACTATCAAATAGTCAATAGCTCAATAACCAGTGGACTCACCTAGGATATGAAAGAATGGCATATGAACCTGAAGGCCTTAACTTCAAGTCTACTCTAATTACCTAAACATTTCAACTCAATTTTCACAAGAAGTAAAGTGTCTTGCATTTGTATGGAATATTAAGGAAAAACTGGAATCCTGCAGAGGTAAATGTGGGAATGAGAAAGCTATTTATCTCCTAGTTTCAAGAGCAACTAGTGATATTCCCCGATTTTGAACCTTCCTAAAAGATCTTATTATGTACTGCTTCTGAACTATATAGCCAGGAATGTCAATGCAGTTTGCTTCAAGGTCTAAAATGAAAGACTATATCTCAGTTATTTAGTAATTTTAACTTGCTGAAAAAATATTATCAAAAGTACAGTTTTCTGGCTCTGCCCTTTCTTAGCTCTTTGCATGCATGCATGCCAAAAAAAAAAAAAAAGCATGAAATAACAAAGATCTTTCAGGTGATCACCACCACTTTCTACTTTAGATCAAAAACTACTCCTTTTTGAATGAGGATCCAGCTTGACTCTGATGAGCAGCAGATACTTGTAAATAGTCTTACTAAAAACTGGAATGTGAATTATATATTGTCTGACATCAAAACTGTACAAAATTACAAAAATATAAAAATGTCAAAGACTTAACTTATTTGATCCCAATTATCTATACTGTTCTGATTTCTGTACTTCTTGCTATTTCTGCCTTCAGTAATACTTCTACTTTTCTGATATACTAGCACTATGTACTAACAAGTGAGATTTTATGTTCTGCAGTGGAGGTTTCAAAAACCCAATCTCAAGATGTTGTAATCTGTGCTGTAGAACACGAGTGTGACTGCAACATCATCAGTTTTCTAAATATTGTTCACACCTTACAAACACATAAGAATAGAGATTTGGTAGAAGAATCTATAAAATGTGATGAACAACATTTCCAAAGGAAGCTTTTTTTGTATGCATTTACAATATGCATTCACTTCTGCTCTGTACATTACCATTACTACAGCATAATGAAAAGTTGTTACATTTATGTGATAATTACTGTTGTGTTCTTACAATTTACTTGGGTTTTATTTATGCAAAAGGAAACGATGAAGCAGTAGGGTTATTATCCAGGTTTTTAAAATAGATCTACTATGTCTTTTTTACTATATAGCAATTAGAGTACCATTGATAAATTGTAATCAAATATTTAAAAATAAGTGTATTTGTTTTTCCTGTAGAGGGCACTAACACACATTGAAAATATTCTTTGTATCTGAGTATATAGTATGTATTTTAAAAGTCACTGCAAAAATGACTTGAAATACTTTTGAATTTGTGAAAACATGAAAATGTGAGAAGAATCCTCACATGTACTTTAATAATACTGAAATAGAGATGCATTTATATAATACATTTTGTGCCTTTATGTTTTTGGGAAATATGAGAAATATAATGTCAATTCTTCACAAATTTCTATTAGATATTACTACTAGTTATCTTGATTATCACCTATTATGACTTCTTTTTATTCCTGTGCTTTACTGATGCTTTGCGTTCCTCTCTAGAAGAAAATTACTCAGCTGAATACAACACGTTCCAGCCTGGCAAATGACTTAGATATGCCTTTGCTGCAGTTTCAAACAGAAATTCTGCAGTTATTTGGGAGAAGGTAAATGTATAATGATACTGTTGGCTTTTAAGAATATTCCCACCTTCTAGTCAGCGTAACAGTGAAACAAGCCTTTCAATTTAGCAACAAAATGGATGCAGGTGTATTTCATCCATTAAATGCAATGACTGTATACTAGCAAAGACCATGTTAGCAAACATTCGTATGTATGATCTGTATTAATCACTAGAAAAATTGCATGTTTTCTGCACAGGACAAGATATCATTGCATGCTGCAGTACCCTAAATTTGGCCAAGTTACATAGGTTTCCTCAAAGTAAGACTTGAACATTTTTTTTTCAAGCAAGAATGACAAGAGAGTTCTCGCATACCTTACAGAAACTGCGGGAAAAGGATATAATAGCAGTAACTTACAGGTAGGTCTCCATTTTCAAGATGGGACTGAACTGGTCACAGAATCATTTGTCCCTGCTCATCCTAACAGTCACCACAGAGCAGTTATCAGGCTCTGGATTACAACCACAATTCAGATTATGTGGCAAACCTCTTAACAGTCTAGCTTTGCTGTGAGTCTTGTGGCATAACACTAGTCTGGTGTTTGCTCTTTTGCTGCTGGTGAGTCAGAATAGACTCAGTCACTCTGTCATATACCTACCATACATTTACCATAAGGTTTAAGCACTTTTAATTGCCTTGCTGCTAAGGAATGTCAGTCTTAAATCAGCACAGGGAGGCTTTACTTCTGCATCAAAATTCTGAGTGGTCAGTTGCCAATGAAACCTGATGTTGTTTAAATCCACAGGAAGTTCAGCACCACAAAGAAAGCAAAACACACACACACAAAACACAACAAACAAACAAACAAAACAAAACAAAACAAAGTGGGGCTCACAGGTTGAGATCAAAACTAAATATCAAGACAGAAAAAAGAAGAGGAAAAAAAGATAGCAGTTAAAATAATATATATAATATATATATACACACACAAGACAAGTGATGCACAAGCAACTACTCAACACCCACCAACCAATGCCCACCCAGTCCCAAATAAGTGGTTTCCTGCTGAGACAAATCCTCACTGTTTTCAAGCTTTTTTGCATGATGTCATATGGTTTGGAGTATCTCTTTGGCCTGCTTAGGCCAGCTTTCCTGCTTCTGTCCTCTCCCAACTTCTTGTGTCCCCTTGCTCACTCACTGGCAGGACAGTATGAGAAGCTGAGAAACTGAAATGTCCTTTTTTTTTTTTTTTATTTTCTAAAGCCATAACATAATATCAAAGCAGACATTATGATGAAAATTCAACTCTGTCCCAGCTGGAACACCTTTTGTTCATGTTCTCCTAGAAATTAAACTTCTTTATATTTAGGCATTTCCAGAATAGATACTGAACACCAGGTACCAGAACTATCATTTCTGTGGCACAGAATATCATGCTGTTTGACACCTGTCTTGAATCAAAACACTTTTTCAATTTAGCACTTGTTAAGTTAAAATTATAGAAATAATATATTTCTAGTGTCCAGCTGTCTAAAAAGACCAAGTTCAGAGGTGGCGTAAGAGACGAAACAGAATTCTTCCTGCTCTTCAGACTATATCCAAGAGAGATTTTTCTGCACTATCCAGTTAACATTCTATCATGATGCTTAGCAGTCCAGTCATTCAGCTTTTAGATCCTTATTTGGAAAGATCCCTGTTTTCATGATCTTAAGACTTCAAAATAAATTTATTTCCTTTAGATTCAATCTTTCTACTCTTTTACTTTGCCTTACCTTCCAGACATCTTAGCATAGGATGTTTTGGTTGGTTTTGTCTTTTTTGTGTTTTTTGTTTTGTTTTGTTTTGTTTTTCTGTAGGATCGCCCCTGTATTCCTTTCTTTGTTTTGCATTAGAAGTTCCTTTTAACATCTCTACTAATTTTTCAGGTTGATACTTTACCGACATTACATTATTCTGAGTTTTGTTGTCATGAAGAAAAAAAGACTATTTTCATTAAATCTTTAAGATCAGAAGCTGTAATTGATCTCTTGCTTTAATCCTAAATCTAAATATAAACTAGGTAGGCAAGACCAAGAATGACAGTGAGAAGGAAAAAAATAAAAAAAACCCGTAACTATAAAACAGCCTGAAAGCAGTCCTGTCAGTTTAAACATGAAACAAACTTGTTGATAAATATTCTTTCTGCACAGTATGCTTTGTCTATTGGGTTTTCTCTACTCCACACTGAGACTGTAAAAACACATTTTAAAAATTGTCCATCATTTGGTAATTCTGCTAAGATAAAAATAGCAAAAATAATGCAGCTGGTTCACTTGATATGAGAATAAATATTTCAAGAAAATGTTTCTCTCTGATGTTTAATGAGAAAATTCTTTCGGATGAAACTATCAATTCAAACTTGTGCCTTTTCCCAGTTTATGGGAAAATATACTTTCAAATTTTGCATCTTGCATTCATCTTGTGCTTTGGTATGAGGTAGCCTGGTACTTCGAAAGCTTTACATGTTGCTGTATGTAGACCTTTGACAACCGTAACTTGCTTCGCAGAAAGTAATGAAGAAAAAGGGCATGAAGGGCACTATTTCTAGTTACACTGTAAGCAATGTAACCTATAGCACTTGCCATCACTTCTATCACACTTTATCAGATGGTTTTAGAATAATGGTAGGAAAAGTCTTAAGGGAAAAGTCTCCACCTTAGCTAAATGACATTTTGGCATTTGTAAAGAAATAAAGCTGCCTAGAAGAACTGAAAGACATTTGTGAGCACAAGATTGTACAATGCTATGCAGAATTCTACAATGTGAATTGATAATTTAAAAAATAACTAACATCTAAGCAGCTTAATACTTGTGTCCAGGGGGTTAGTTTTGCTCGTTCCCTCCGAGGAGGGACCACGTGACGTGGAAGAGGCAGCTCCAGTTGTGTCCATTTAAAATTGATAATTTAAAAAATCACTAAGATCAGAAATGACAGTCAGTGAAATCAATGAGAGTGACTTTTAGAAATATGCTAAGCATAAAATATACTAGTGAAAGTAGATTCATTTATAAGCAAAGAAGGAAAGTAAAATATACGTTTTCTTCAAGGAATTTAAGTACTGAATAGGAAGAGATCTTTTCTAAATTATTCATAAATTAAAATAGAATAAGGGTGATAATTACTGCAGAAAGAAAACCAAGTGACTCAAGCCACAGTCTAAGATCCTAACAGCAATAAATTACTCCAGTGTTGTGAAGTTCCTCACTGTGTTTTAGCTCCAGTCGTATAACTCATAGGACCAAAATTCTAGCTCATATGCACTGTAGGATTAGTGCCAGAATGCTTAGCTATTGGCTATGCAGACTCAAATCCACAGAACGAATAGTAGAGCTCTGGAAATTGTAAATGTGCTTAAAACAATGAGACAACTGTAATGACATACCATGAATGAGAAAAAATGTATATTACAAAAAACTATGTAATTCATAGTTGCATGGAGAAAAAAAAAAAAAAAAGAGAAAGACTGCAAAAATACTGACTACTTCATTAATGAGTCCAGATTACATATAATGCTTTGGTGAACTTAAGTGACAATTTAATGCATTTGTTCAGGGCTCATTCTTGGTCCTATACAATTAGAAGGCAAAGCTTAAACTGATTTCAAGCTCCATTTTGAATTCCATTCAGTGGGAGTTGGCAAGGTTGGAGAAGAAATATAATTTCTTCTATGTTTGCTTTCAGCAAATTTTGTATAGAATGAATTTACTGACAAGACTGATTGCTGTTGTGATGTTTTGAAAATGGGTATGGCAAAATACATCTTGGTACTCTTATCCAAAGCTCTGCATACACAACTAAATTTCAAGAATTAGGTTTATCCAATAATGAAACAAACATACTTCTGATGCATGTCAGAACAGCTTGGATTTCAAATCCTAACAAGTCACAACAAAGTAATCATGACCAAAGCACTATCATGAATTATTTACTGAAATTGAAATGACAGTTAAATACAAGAGGCATGTACTTTATTCATAGATGATTCACAACTGAAAACTCATACATTTTTACAGTGGAACAGCTGAATGCAACTTTGAAAAAGTATATTAGCTCTATAATTAGAAACTTCTCTGATCCTGGTGATAATCATACTCGCTATGCTGTCAAAGATTCCTAGATAAGTCACAGAATCACAAGGGTTGGAAGGGATCACTGGAGATCATCCAGTCCTTCAGTTTCTTTAGCTCTGCTAAAGAAGATTCCCTACAGGGGGTGCACAGGGAAGTGTCCAGGCAGGTTTTGAATTTCACCAGAGAAGGAGACTCCATAACCTCTCTGGATAGCCCATTCAGTGCTCTGTCACACTCAAAAGAATGAAGTTATATCTCATGTAAGTATGGAACTTCCTGTGTTCCAGATGGTGCCAATTGCCACTTGTCCTGTTGCTGGGCACTGTCGAAAAGAGCCTGGCCCCATCCACTTGACTCCTGCTCATTAAATATTTATAAGCTTTACTTTTGGAGTGACCTACATACTTTTAATTCAAATGTAAATGCCTGTGATATTTTTTTAGCCCAAAAAATGGCTTATTATGCTTGTGTCTTGGTGTGCTGAATTTAATGCTGTCAGACACTGTGAAATGTAAACTTGTCATTAGCCACAATGAGGATAGGAATTTAAATTCTCAATGTAGGCTGAAGGCTGCAGGCCATATTTCTGTGGGCGATTTATTTTTTTTCTGGAGTGGCTTCCTATGGGTGAAATTATTCCTAGCTTATAGAGTTTGCTATGAATAAGCTTTGAGATGTATTGCAGAGCAGAAATGATTTGAATCTACATTCTTCACAGTTCTGCCTGCCTACCTGATTTATAAATAGCTCTACAGGTAACAGCAAAGTCCAAAGTGTGGTAGAAAGCTGCTAACTTCTCTTAGTAAAGCTTCGTCATGTATTCATGCAGTATCTCCTTGTGAATACTTGAATAATGCGATGCAATGTTTCTTATCCAAAGTCAGAAATACAAATTACAGACTATGCCACTACCTGTTTATTCTTCACAGTTTTTCCATCTCAGAAGAAAGAAAAATTCTGGGTCACATTGCAGGACTATGCCATATATTGAATATTTAAAGTAAAAATATAAATAAATTCTGAGGACAGAAAAATGTGCTTATTCAATAACAGAATATTCCCAGTTTTCTGTATTTCTGTCTTTGGTTTAAAATTAAGATACATTTCTATATTCTTCCTGCTATTTCTACCTAAATTTAGATTTAAAATGATTCCCATGTTTAGTTCATTGACACAAGTTTTGTAAGTATGATGCACGTCATGACATTTTCTTGCACAATCTCCCCATGCCACTTATGTCTACTAAATGCATTAGCTCATAGTGAAAGTTGGGTAAAAGTTTCACCTTAAGATCAGATAAAACTAAAAAAGCCACTCTGTAGTGATTTCACATGGGATTAAGAGAAAATGAAGTGCAGTTCTGACATGTATTACAGCTCTCACAGTAAGAGGAACTACTGTATATTTTTTATTTTATTTTTTAAAGTCAGCTGCTGGTGATATTTTCTAAAGCATAAAAGCATTCCTCCTGTTTTGAAGGTGTGACAAACTGAAATCCAAATGAGCTCATCTTCTCAGCTTTTAACTTGAAAACTGTAATAGGTATAAGGAAGGTATTTTTGGCCTGCAGTATCATTATAGCATGTATATTTGGAGAAAAATACCCTCTGCTGAACCTAAATCCTACTGTATTTTACAGCATAACCCTTATCTCCAACAATAGCATTTTGTTTCCAGGCAGTAGTATGTCACAAGCAAGTATTTTAAGGAAAAAAAATAAAGTGAGAATAGAAAAGCTCCTTTTAGATTCACCTTTCTCTCCTGTGAATAGCTACATCTTAAAAATAGAGATGGGACTGACCGCTGTAATTTAAATGTGTATTTTCAAATCTACCAAAGCCCGAGGGCAGGTAAGTGTCAAGTTTAGCTCCTTTATTTTATAGGAGTTAGAATTTTACTACAAAATCGGAATCCAGTTCACACCCACTTCCTGTATCAAACCCTTCTGAATGTTTACTGTTTGTTTCAAAACAAGTTGGTTTGGATTAAGAATTAGCTCATTTTACTAATAATGGGTCTATTTTCTACTGGGCTCCAATGCTTCTTTAGGTCATGTGAACTTTCCTGGTATCATGCCATTCTGTCTTCTGAAAACTAGAAATGCTTTGAATTATACCTCTGAACACTGGCACAGTCATTCAACAGGGAATGTGAAATATCACTGGGGATATGAAGCAAACATCAGAATTTTTTTCCTAAAAATACTTATTCTTAGATTTGCTACAAAATCTAATATCTTAGTCTTGGTATGAAAGGTTTCACCAGAAAGCCAATTTAAATCCAGAAGTTGTAATCAGTCTTTTGATCAATACTGTCCTGTACCAGAGCAGAGCAAATAGTCTCTTCACAAACTTTGAGAAGCTGGTGGCTATGCTCTGAAGGAATGGCTCAAAAAGTTGATAAACATCTCAAAAACATAAAAGCTATTGAAAAAAATATTAAACAGGTGATAGCCCAGAAGAGGAAGGGATACAAATATGTCTTTTCTTATAATGCATGACATCACCACTGCTCTCAAAAAAGAGAAAGAAAGAAAAAAAAAAAAAAGAAAAGAAAAAAGCTGAATATGGAAGGAAAGCCATTCAGAAAGTACAGGTTATAGAATAATTGACAGGTAGCAGACAGGCGATGATTTTCCTCTACCTAAACATCAGAAGAGCATCATTTTGCTAGCATTTTATTTATGTCTTTCTTTATTAACTTTTCCATTCTCTTGTCTGAGTATATGTTGTCTCTCTCTACATCTCTGGCTGTAGGGCACAATCATCTTGAGAACTTCTCAGTGGAATACTGGAGCAACCTGAATATATTTTCCTGGGCTAGCAGGACTACAGAAACTTCTACACATTTTTCTCCTTTTGAGTCTACTCCTTTGCAGAGAAACTTCTTTAATTAAGGCTTCTTTCTCTATGCATACATTCATAGTCCAGTCACTATTTTCCTCAGTATGTTTTTCTGAAACTCTCAAAATTCAAAATCTTCTCCTTAAAAACCAACTGCCATTGTGCTTAGGTAACCACAGTCCTCCAACAACCTACATATTTCACCTGCAGGCTAATGTAAGCACACACTTTTTGTAATCTGAGCTGGCTGGGGACACATTCCATGCTTAACAAGAAGACATAAATGTATCTGTGCAATATCCTCAATAAGAAATGTATTTATTTAGATTCACTACTTTTAACCTGCCCACAAAACTTCCAGTAATAGTAATCAGGGTTCTGCAGAAAATTCTGGACATTAAGTGATTCCTTGACATCTAAATAAGCTCATCAGAAATCTTATTTGCTCAGTACATTTTGAATTACACATTATTTACTCATCATTTGGGAACCACAACAGTTGTATATATGTAATGCATTTTTGTTACTGACAAATGCTGATGTAAGAATCCTGGTTCATTCAGAGTTCAAGATCCTGAGAGTCTGTTACATCTATTTAAAGGCTTGTTTTTATTGCAATATCAAATACAGTAATTTTACTATGATCACTTATAACTTGTCTGAGTAAGTGAGATTAAAGTGATTTAGTGCTTCCCTTCGTCTCTTGCAACTTCATAATCCAAACTCTATTTGTCCTAAATCAGAACCTACCAACTGAACACAGGAAATCCCAGATCTTTTCTCCTCTTCATACTAAAATTCCTAGTCAGTCTCTGAAGGAACTAGATACATATCTATTGTCATAACAATGTACATCAAATAAGCATTTATTTTTCTACATTTTGATACTTGTTATAAAAATTTTAATTCTGCTCTGTCAATCTAATTTGTAATTCATATATATTTCCCCATATTTTTTGTTGTATTACCTTTTATAGCCATAAGCCATATTTCTACTTTATCATTTCATTTTAACTACTTTGGAAGACCTTTCTATATTTCAATTACATGCAGACTCACAGTCCTACAATATAATCTTAAAATCAAAACTGAGGTAGTGATAAACTCATCTACATGTTAATCCTGGATATTACTAGAACATTATTAGAATAAAAGTGTGGAAGTACATTCTGGAATTTCCTTGATACATCAAGGCTCTGATCTTTCATCCAATGAAGTATACAACTTTGATCAAAGCCATGCTAAACTCCTTATAACCATAAAGTCTAGTGTAATGAAGTATATACACCTGATACTACTATGGTGTAAAAGTAGATTTGACATATCTGTCCTGTTATTAATGTGAGAATGTTTCCACCAAAACTGAAGAATGTCTCCTACTGTCCTTCCCTCTCTTCTGCCCTTCTACATAACTTCACTATTTGACAAGGAAGAAGCCTTATAGCAGGTCTCAGTGGCCTGCAAAGTTTTTATGGCTCGTCTTTGCATTCCTTCTACTACCACTAACTCTACTTTATCTAGTGCATCTTATTAAACTGCTAACTACATATTTGGTTAAAAAAAAAAAAAGTCAGAAGACAATCTGTAGTAACGTGCACATACCATGAAAATTTTTTGTCCTGGTTTCATCTGGGACAGAATAGATTTTCTTTGTAGCCTCTGACATGATGCTATGTTTTGGCTTTGGGAGAAAAACAACACTGATAACACACCTATGTTTTAGTTGTTGCTGAACAGTGCTATACGGAGCCAGGAATATTTCAGTTTCTTGGTTTCATGTACTATCCTATGAACAAGTGGTCTGTGGGAGCACAAGAAAATGGGAGGGGACAAAACCAGGGCAGTTGGCCTAAAATGGCCAAACATATATCATAACATATGATATGTGAAAAACAAATGTGAAAAAAATTATCCTGCATTATAATAGATTTGTATTTGTGATATGTGTGATAGAACAGCTTATTATTGCTTTCTGATACTCATATTTCGTTTTCTCTGCTATCCAGCAAGGACTCACCACCTTTAAAGTGTTTGATAAAGAATTCAAAGGTATTACACAACCTTCTTCCAGAATTCAGAGAGACCAAAATAAATGTTTTGTTATTTTATCTTATCATGAAGATACCAATTTTATTTTACAAACCTGGGAAATGTTTTTTTTTTAATACTTTGCAAGCATTGCACGATGTTTATTTTCCTCCTGGAAATCTATTTTCAGTAATTTCAGCTTTAGACTGAAGTAAACAGTAAAGCATTTTACAGCTCATTACAGCTTTATCATTTGGCTAGAGATTAGTAATTCTGCTGCAAAAAGCTTTTTAGAGATAGAGAAACAGGGATATAACAGTTTTCAGTGTATGCCTTTCAGAAATGCTCTTCTATCTTATACTCTTCCCTTCCTCCTGTAGAATATTTTTATTGTCTAATAAAATGGCATAAGGGTTAACATAAACTGGGCCCTAGGGATCTGAAGTATAAAATTTTGGAAGTAACCTTTTTATAAGATAGTAAGTCAACAAGATGATTAACCAGAGATTAGAAACAATGATCCCAACTTCATTATATTATTTCCAAATAGATACTTAAAACAATGATTTTCAAAGGATTTTTAAAAATGAATTACTCCTTCAATTTGCAATTACAACATACCTTCATGTATTTTTCTAAACAAACTGCCATGAAAATTGAAAATTAACAATACATACTTTGTGTTTAATCCCCAGACCTACATAAAAATGCTTAGAAACTAGTAAATCTTTCAATATGCCCTCAAGTTGGACCAGGGTAAGTTTATGTTGGATATCAGGAAAAACTTCTTTAGTGAAAGCGTGGTTAAGCACTGGAGTAGGCTCCCCAGGGAGATGGTTGAGTCACCATCTCTGGATGTGTTTAAAAACTGTTTGGATGTGGTGCTCAGGGATATGATTTAGCAGAGGGTTGTTAGAGTTAGGGTAATATGGTTAGGTCGTGTTTGGACTTGATGATCTTTAAGGTCTTTTCCAACCTGAACAATTTGATGACTCTATGTAACGGCCATCCTTTCCTATGTGATATTTAATAGCTGACTAAATATTTCATATATTTCATCTTCTTTATTTTTTTTTCCTAGCGTGGAAGTAATTAATATCAAAGTCAACTTTATAACACTAAAATAATTGTAGTGCTTTTTTATTTTTCATCATAGCCACAAAATGAAAACCAACTCTAGTAGTGAGATGTTTGGTGTGAATTGACAGGTACATAGAAATCCCTGAATCACAGATGAGCGCACCAAAGCAGCATTAACTTAAGTTTTCCTAGACTTTACTTTTTTAATTATTTTTATTTTGTTCTTAAAATAAATGTACTACAAACAGGTGTAGTTCTGTTCTTTTTGCAAGGAGCACTTCTGTATGCCATACTAAGCATCAATGAACAAATTTACTTTAGCTCCTCCGCTTTCTTATACCACTGAAGTCAACAGGTGCAGTGGGTACTCAAAGTACTTTGAAGTTAAAGTCAGTTAAGCAGTGCACTGTTAATACAACCACAGCATATGATCAGATTTCTTAATGGCAGTAAATCTAATCCTCTGTGCCATATGTTAGATATTTTATTTTGTAAATGATGGCAGACACTTTGAAATCTGCTGTGTCAACTGTATGTTTAAGATTAACCTTCACAGAATTTAAAATTCTGATCAAGCTTGAGTCTCGATAGGGTTCCAATATGACCCTCTTCTTCCTCTCACATTATTCTCGTTATTCTCTTACATTTTATTATAAAAAAAAAAAAACTTATTTTAAATCTACTAACTATGAAGAATACTATTGACTCAACAAACACTCATTTATCCTTCTCATAAATACAAATTTGGAAAATAGATAAAATTTAGTATTGGCTACTGTCTGCTTGTGAAAGTTTTTTCTTTTTGTTTAGTACTGAAAAAATCCTTTCTCCAGAGAAGATCAACAGAGATCAGAGAGGAATGAATGGGTACTGGAGCACTGGAACAGGTTGCCCAGAGATGTGGAGTCTACTTCCACAGAGATATTCAAGACCCATCTGGACACCTACCTGTGTGACCTATTGTAGGGGACCTGCTTTAGCAGAGGTTTTGGACTCAATGATCTCTTAAGGTCCCTGTAGTTCTGTGATTTTGTGTAAGAAAATTTACCCATAAATACTGGCAAGCAACAATCTAATTTATGCTAAAGCTTATAAAGAAAATTCAGTATCAGTTTGACCCTGGTCTTCCTGAGTGTACTTTTGTCCTATTCCTGGTGTTAAATTGAAGTAAAACTGTCTAATACAAAGTTAAAGCATTTATTAGAAGCAAATCTAACTGATATTTTTCATAAACTAACACATGTCTAATATCAAATGTGTAACTTATCCATATATGTATGCATGTTATGATGACAGTAAAACATCAGTGAGAATTACATTTTTGTTCTGTTGAACAACTGTTGAAGTCAGGACAAGTATTCTGCATACTATAATAAGCCTTCTAAATCAAGCCTTCTAAAGTAAACCAGAGTATATACCCTTAATTCACACAGAAGTTGGACCTGGTATTTCAAATACAGAACAATCAAAGTTGTGATAGAAAGCAAAAGCTTTTACCACTGTGAAGCACCATTACCTAATCAGATGACAGAGCAACCACAAAAAAAAAAAAACAAACAAAAAAACCCAACAACAACAACAACAACAAAAGCTTTATTAACAGTAACATACAAAACCAAATGTTTGTGTCAAGGGTAATTTTTACCATGGCTGGTCAAGCAGACTTAAAATTCAAAGCTGCCTTTGTAGGAATTCACTATTTGGATTATGCAATATCTTTTGGTTGGTCAGGGAATGAGAAGTGAGTAAGAGGAGAGGAGGGGAGTGGAGTGGGAGAGGACTAACATTCATTTAGAAACCTTACAATTAACATACCTGTTACTTTCAGTCTGTCAGCTCCAATGACTATCTCATCTTCATCTGCAGAAAATAATACTTTTCCACCTTCACTTGCCCTCACTTCAAATCTCTTACACTGGGCCTCCACAGCATCAGCTCCTGAAAGGAAAGTGAATGGTTTATCTAAGAAATTTTGTAAATTTCAAAAGTATTCATCTGCATGCACAGAGTACCCTAAACATATATATGAGGATTTTGCCAAATAGTTTCCTTTCTGTAAGACTGGTAAATAGTTTGTCTTGCAAAGTAATGTTAAATGAATATAGAGAGTAAATTAGAGAGTTTTTCATTATTTTACACCAAGATGAAATTTAAAATAACTGTGGAAAACATCAATTTCAGTGTCATGTGGAAGGTAACACAAGAATTCATAATGTACACAAACTCTGTGAACTTGATGAAATGCCAGTACAGACGTGCTTTCAGGGGTTAGTTCAGCCAGAAGTGCAGTTTCTTGCCAATGGGAAAAAATAAATAAAATAAATAAAAGAGGAGACTACATTATGAAAATCAGATACTCAATGCAGAGGATAATGATATTCCTCATTGAGCTCTATTGCAAATTTGAACAGCAGAATAACAAAAATGAATGACAACAAAAAAGAGAGACATCACAATTTATTTCAGATTCTATGAAACATAAGTGCCAAATGTCTCAAAGCTCAAAAGATCTAGAATAATTATGAAATCAAATAGATCTATGGGATGACAGTGTAGAAAACTGCAGGTACCAAATCTCAAGTGCTTTGTAATTTATGGGCATTATCTTTATTCTTCACGTTTTGTCTGCTAAACTACTTTTTAAAATTACTTTATTAATCAGTGAAAGCAAAACCTTTGTTCTGAAAGTAGTGTTTAAAAGTGATGAACAGAATAAAGCATAACCAGCATAACGAAAATTTCAAGATTTCAGGAAATAATTATCTAACAATTTTCTCATTAATTCAAATTAAATTTAAAATGTACACCTGGAACAACTTATCAGTACAAATGGGTAAAAATTTCCTAGAAGGCTTCAGTGACAAATAAATCCACATTTATTATTTCAGTTTTATTAATCTGGATCATTGGTTTACTTCCATTTTGTGGAATTTTTCAGTTTAATATATACAAGTACATTATCAAAATATATAAGAAGAAATACAAAAAATGTGATACATAATTTGAGGTGAAGAACTGCAATAGCAGCCCTTAATTTGCAGAATCAGCTATTAAAAAAAAATCTTTCTATTAAGAAATGCAGGTTGTCCAAACTACCACTAAAATATTAATTCCAGTTTTTTATGCTTTTAATTTACATTGCACCCAGGTATTAACAGTGCAATGCTTGGTATTAGTTACTGTTGAAAGAGTGGTTAGTGTATTCAAGCCACTTGAGAGATTACTAAAAAAATTAATACATGTTAAGTTAATCTCTTTGATGTGGAACCAGATGTGACTGTTCTGAAATGGTTTGGAAAAGTTAAACTGCCTACAGGGTAATCAACGCTATCAAAATGGAATTCTGTTTCATTACATTTTCATTTCCCAGTTGAAATACGAGTAATCAGTTGCACGTGCAGTGTATTATTGTGTTATCTTCTCAGCTGTAATGCACTCTGCTATGTTCCAAAAACACTTTACAAATCTACATATTTAATAATTTTCTGAATTTCTAATAGTAGTACCAACAAAGAGAGAATCATCTCTCTGTGTATGAAGAAAGCAAACCTGAAATTTTACAGCTCCAACTTGTAGAGCAACCACACTGCTTATTATCAGATTATCCAGATGACTGTATGTCCTTTAATAAAGAATACATCAGTTGACAGAATCTTGGAAGAAAATCTAAGTTCCAGATTCCTTATGGAAATTTAATTTCTATCAAACATTTGATCACACAAAAACTTTCCAGCTCCACTGAAGATAAATGGACTTCATACTGAATATACAGTCTACTTCTCTATATATTTAACCTGGATTAAGGCAAAACTACACCAAGTTCTCTTGTTGTTTTGTGGCAAGAATTATTTACTTGCTGTTTCAGTTCTATAAAGTTTAATTAAATAATTAAATAAATACAATTCTGCAAAATTTAATTCATTTAAAGTATATAGATGATGTATATTTTATACTCATCCATATATCACATATACTGTTATAAACATAGGCTTGCTGTGCAGTAGTCGCATAATTGAAACTATTATTAAACCAGATGCATTAAAAATGGTAGCAAGTAAAAAACACTGAGTGTTATATATAATATGGATACAGAGAGAGTTATAATACTGCAACCAGAATTAAAACAAATGCAGATAAAATTTCAAGCAGAAACTGTGTGAACTGAACTGAATTCATGTTTTTAAAGTTTTGCATTTCGAAGTCAATATTACAATTAAAATATAACTTTGAAGATGGAAGAACAAATCCTGGGTAGCAGATAATGGTTTCTTTCACTGTATGGAGAGCATGTACAGTCATCATAGCTTGCTACCCCATTTGGATTTCCCCAACCAGCAGAGCTGAATCTCTTCTTCATAAATTTTGTAGTTATGTATATTTTGCTTGGTGATGCCCTGTATCACACTTTCTGCTGTGGGCAACAATATAAAGTGGTTTGGGGTTCTTTTTTTTCTTTTCTTTTTTTTCTTCCTGGGCAGTTCCCACAGCATTTATCTCCTTTCCAGTTTTCCATAAAATGATAAAACTAATGACGCT
The DNA here is from genome assembly GCF_016699485.2 of Gallus gallus. NCBI lineage: Eukaryota > Metazoa > Chordata > Aves > Galliformes > Phasianidae > Gallus > Gallus gallus. Next base: position 63,683,210 of record NC_052535.1, on the reverse strand, counting down.
TCCAGGATATGAGATCTGCACCAGAAGTAATGCCTCTAATTTTATTATATTGGCCCACAGCATCAAAGGCAGTTGTTGGTTCTCCCCTCCTCATGATCTACAGACCCATTAGTGTGCTTAAATTGACAAGTAGTATAAATGGAAGCTCACATGATGTAAAATACGAAGTAAAACAAACAAACACCAAAAAAAAAACCAAAAAAAAAACCAACCAAACCCAGACCAGAAAAGATCAAATTAGAAGATGATTAGCAGATTTCTGTTTCCTTCATAAAAGACAGGAGGATGTCAGATCCAGATCCATCACAACAGTTTTCTTCCATAACAGAAAACTGCTTTCTCCTTTCCAGAAGCAAAATAGGTAGGAAGCTTTCAGTGTCTAACAACTTTAAGATCCCAGGTGCCTTGCTAACTGATGGGAGATAAGAGCAACAAAACAGCTTCACCAAAGAAATCATAATATTCACAAATGGAAACTCATGAAGTTTTAAAACTGTAAAGTTGAAATAACTTCTTCTAAGGTAAATGCAGTCCTTAGTTTTGATTTATAAAACATGCTCACTGTGTTATTTTGATCTGCAACTGTTGTTAGCGATTCAAGGAGGGATGACTATTCCAGGTGACTAATTAACATCAGATCTATTGAAAGTTTTTCTTCACAGAAAGAAATCTCTAAGAAATTTTTGAATATTCAGCTAACCATACAGTGCAATCTTTTCATCATTCAGCTGCAACTGCAATATTTATCTCCCTACGAATAGCCCAAGGAAAATAAAAATCTTTTCAGAGATATATTCATTTGTTATAGAAATTTTAAAAGTCTATACTACATATGCATTTAGAAGTCCTTTTTGTGCCTGAGATAAATTTTATCAAGACACTCTGTACATCTAGGGATGGTACAATTAAAAAATCCATTATTGGCATAACATAGAATTGGAAATTCCATAGTCTTCTAATAGGTATAAACTAGGACTTTATATCTCTGGGGTTTGTGATTTTTTGTGGACAATCAGACAAACATTTCCAAACTTTACTATCTACTTATATAAATCTTTTTTAAAGATAGAAATCGAGGCTAATTTACTGTAGATGACTCAGTAAGACACCTGCTAAAAATCTAAGCTGAACAATGGCTCCAAGTCTTGAATGAAATTACTCCTCACCCATATTTTTGATAACTCTTTCTGCTGCCAACTCAACATCTTTAACAACAGCAGCATGCTAATCACTTTCTTCTTTGAAGTATTCTCTGTAGCACTAAAGTGAAGAGGAACATCAGAAAGATCTCACATTTCTCTCAATTCATTTATTTATTTTTTGTTTCTCCAATTAAGTTAAAAATGACTTCACATTTATTTGTCCTTTTATTGTTCTTCACCTAAGTCATTCCTAGTTAGAGTAATATATTCTTACTAATATTAATGAGATGTCTGAACATCAGAGGAAGGTAAAAAAAAAAAAAAAAAAAAAAAGTTAAAATAAAATCTTAATGTCCTGTCAGGGACTTGTTAAAGGGCCAGATGCTGTAGGTAATTTAATAACGCTTAGCACACAGCAGCAGTCTTGTGAATGTCAAGACAAATGCACAGCACATGCTTTTGCAGTTAAATGATATATTAGCAGTTAATACAGCTAAGGACAAAGAATTAGTACCATCTTTTGAAGATATATGCTATATCCCTCAAAACCTATATACCTACAAATAATGCCTATTATTTTTTTCTTTGGAATTTTTCTTTCACAAAAGGAAATTACTTTTTCCTGCTCTGAACATTTGGGTAGTAGTTATGCTTTCTGTATTGGCCAACAGTGCATGAGTAAAAACAGCATGACAGATGGCAATGGATTAATATTTAAACAATAACACTTCTGCACCAACTTGCAAACCATTAATGACCTCTTTCCACTCAAACACTTCTTCTACAGTTAACCCAACCACAGCTCAGAATTGCCTTTCCACTATTCAGAAAAATGTTTTCTTTTTTTAAAAAAAAAGAGACTGAGAATTTAGATATTTAAAAACAGGCCCAAAATATCATTTTTCCTAATTTTCATCTGGAAATAGTGGAAATATTCAGCCTTGCATTTCACATGCAATGAGGTAGAAAACTGTAATGGTTTTGGCTGGGATAGAGTTAATTTTCTTTTTAGAGACTCATATGATTCTGTGTTTAGGATTTTTATGAAAAGAGAGGTGATAGCACACCAATATTTAAGTAGCTGCATAATAGTGCTGCACAAAGCCAAGGACAACTGCAGAAGAAAATGTAACATAAACCTCCTTACATATGACTTTAAGGCTGTCAAACCTTAGGAACTGAGCCTGACTGTTCAGAAGGCATCTTTTCCCCCACATGCTTGACCTTTTCTTATCAAATCTAGATTACTGAAACAAAAACACACTGGAGACCAGGTATTTGGTGTTTCAAAAATAGTATCAGACTAGTATGAAAATAACAATGCGTGTTTTTCTTTTTGTTTGCCAGTTGCAGATAGCAAAAGATGTTGTCTTCATTTGATCAATACATCTCCAGATACCTACTAACACAATCTGTACTTTGCATCCTAGGTAGAAATAGACTTACTGAGCTCAGACAAAAGCAAAGAAAAGGTGTTGGGTCAAAGCTCTAATATGGAAAAGTTTTAATTTCTCAACTTTTAGAGTGTCAGTATTTCAACAGGAAAACTATTATTTTTAAGATTTGAAGAAGACTGTGTGAATTGTGCTAGTACAGACAATAGTAATTAAAGTAATGGATCTTTTATGCATAGTGGAGAACTTTGCTATTGCTGTTAAGAACCAAGAAAGTACCTAGCAAAAATTGCACAAAATTTAAATACTGTCCTACTACAGCTTGCATTTGTGTTCATTCCTGTGGAAATGCTGAATTCTTGAGGAACCAACTGACACTGTTGGTTCATCAAGTTGGTTGGCTCTTGTACACAGGAAGGAACTTTTAGGTTAAACAATGACACTGCTTACCAGAAAAGATTACTATTTGGGCCTAATAAGTAACATAAAAAGCTTACCGCACTTTTTATAGCACCTTTTCATCTGATAGTTCATAAGCAGGATGCAAGATATATTTTAAACCATAGAGTATTTCAAATATTAAGCAGCAATGTTGTGTTATGTCTGCACATCATGTATAACTAAGATATGAAAGATATTGCTTAAAAATTGATAATGTACCTATATACTATGTAAAATATCTGACTTTTTCAAATAGATCTCGTTATTCAAATGCAAATTGAAACACGGACCATTGGTGATATTGTGTATTTAATACTTCTGTGACTTAACTATATAATGAAAGTTTTAAAAAGCTTTATTTTCCAGTCAGTTAATGCAAAGGTTAGTCACAAGAGCCTATGCTGAATGTCAAATATACATGAAACTAATTTACAAATGAAACAGAAGTCAAAACTGGAAGAGTTGTTAGCAACTTTTTTTTTTTTTTCTAACTAGTCCATTAACTATTACTACCTTTTAAAGCTGAAGCAAAACAAACAAGGTGGAAGGTTTTATATTATTGCCAGATGAACAGAGAAGTGCAGGAAAAAGAAAATACAGATTAATTTCATTCAAATAATATGTTAGTTTTTAAAAAGCTAATGTGGCAGACCAATAAAGTGCTGGCAAAAGGGTAGAGGTTTTGATCAGTTTTCAGAGCTTCTTATTTTCCTAATCCTATACTTCAAGACAATCAATTAATGGTAATAGATTCCCACCGTATCTCAGCTAAATCCATTAATAATATATCTAAACATACCTTATGTGAGCTGCTATTACCAAAAAAATTTCATAGCCCAGATGGTTTTTAAGGCTTTTCTAGAGATTAGACAGACAGAAATAGAGACAAGATTACATTGCCTAGTAAATTATCAGAAGGGATGAGACTCAGATTCCAGCTGGAAGTTATGAGCAACATGGCTTGCTTTCTGACTGGCTCTTGGCTCTTCTCACATGTTTTGCCAGGAGGACACTTAAGGCCATATGGCCTCTCAGACATCACTCATCCTACTGTCTATGGTAATGTCCACAGTTGAAGGAGGTCCTTTACCCTGCAGGAAGTACAAGGTAGCCATCCTGTACCAGAAAGCCACAAATTTGCCTCAGTTTTAAAGCTCTAAAAATAACAGACAAATTATACTTTCAACTCATGATAAATTGTTTATATTCCTACACTTTAAAAGTGTTGGAATTTAAATACTATACTTCCTATGCTGGCCATAAACTTTTGTATGAAAGACTGTAACAGTTATACATTCAAAGTTAATAATGTTAGGCTGTATAATTATCTAATTATTCTCTCAATCAACAGGTAACTGGTTGGTAAAACAAGGGGAAACCCTAGATAACAGAGAATTGTTTATCAGAAAATTAAATACACAATTCAAAACTACTGAGCAATAGCAAGCTATGCAAATAATTTAGCACAGAAATTAGGAATTCTGTGTTTGTTATCTTAGAGTAGAAAAGGAAGAGAGAGAGAGAATAAATGTACAAATAAGAACCTTTGCCAAAATGAGAAAAGCCTGACTAATGAGAAAATCCTGGAAAGGAAAATTTTAAGCTACTACATACCCAGTCTGAAGTTCAATGTGAAATACTCCTGTTTGTACATCAGTGCAAATGCTTGGCCACAAAGCCATCCAGATATGGTACAAGTGACCTGTCAGCATTTCTGATTTACACCTTTTAAAGTGGTTTGAAGGACCAATTTTTTTTCCTGTCTATTTTAGTTGAGGAATACAAATTCAGAAAATCCTGAGAAATGGGTAACTCAATAGCAAACTTTGGGTGATATGTCTCCTTGACAGTTATTCATAATCTGATTGCACCACTTTTTTTTTTTTTAATCACAGCTTTTTTTTTTTTTTTAATGTAAAAATAATACTAGTGGATTGTTTAATATACTATAGATTTTTGAAGATTCACTTTGGTTTTGGGACTATAGGTAGGCAAATTTCTCTTTAAGGGAAAGAAGAGTGATGACAAAAGACAACTACAAGAAAATGGACTGAGGTGTTTACAAAGCAAACAAAGGTACTGAAGTCTTTGCAAAAGGAACATCAGTTATTTCAGTCACTTTGGAAGTGAAGGGGTAGTAGGATTTGCTATGTGGTAGGACATAAGCAAAGCTGGGCACAGGTGACTGGCACATGTAATATAGGTAAGAAGGAGGAAAGGGACTATTTCCACTTCTACAAGGTTACACACCTCTTGCTTTGAATGCACAATTATTTCTGCTCCAATAACCTACATACTCTTGATGGAACACAGCAAGTAAACAAGTAAATTTTCTAACAAAGAAAACAATAACAAGAATACTTGAATACACAGCAGAAATTTTGTGGTAAATGGAAGAATCATCAAACCTGGCTAGTTATTTGAAAAGATTTATCTTATAAAATCAATATAAAATCATCATAAAAACAAGAATTTGCCTGTCTTTTCTTCCTTTATGCAACAGAAAGTTTTGGAAGGGAGACAGGAACAACACATTTTGAATGTTAGGTGCCCATTAATTTCTTTGATTTCCAATAGCAGAATGTTCAGGCTTTAACTGATTGTACTCTGGTAGTTATGTATGCCTAGACCAACAAACGTTATATTATAAATTTCACAATAAGAAATAACTTTATATGTATTCAAGATTGTGTGAGGAATTTATACAAAAGAAAGAATGTTCATATAAGTAAGAATAAAGGCCATACAACTATTATGAGAAAAATAGGAAGATGAGGAATAAAGTCAATACAATATTGTAATTTAGCAAACTCCCCCTTCCCAGTCACTGCACCATCTGCAAACTGATTGAGAAGCTTACAGGTGTTCACTGTAATGACTGTAATGTAAGAACATGTTTTCATCAGGCCTTTGTGTTTTTATAATCTTAGCTTCTATCGTAACATCTTTAGATAAAATCACTGTTCATTCAGCAAGATTCACTCAGCAAGAATGGTGCCAGCAATGAGGATCTTATGTATTTCAGCCAAACTGAGTATCTGCCACAGGCAAGTCTTCTTTTTAGCAATAAGATAAAGTGGAAGATTTATTAATACAGCTACCAGATGAAACAGAACTGCGTTCCATAAACACACTGGCAAGTACAATATGGCTAGAACAGGTGTTTCCTCATCTGTATCTCTGAGCTAGCCTGTTTACCTTTGTACACTCATTTGATGTGGTTATTCAGGAAAATCAGTGCAGATGTGTCTTGCTCTACACGGTACTTGCCAAAGGTTTTTTGCAACATGAAGCTACAGTTTTCAGCTGATACAAAAGCTCAGTGTAGATCACAACCAGAGTTTAACTTAAAACTTTACCAATCAACCTACCCTTGATTGATTCAGGAGGAAAAAGGGTGGATAAACAGAGCTTAACCAAGAAGTGAAGTGAGGGAAAAGAAAAAAAGAAAGAAAGAAAAAAAAGATATAGAGTCTAAGGGATAACTCCTCAAATTCATACATACATTATTACGTTACACACATTTGTATATATTTCATCCCATTCCCAGTCAATATGCATTGTTTTATGACTTTGTACTGGCATTCTTAACAAGCAGTGAATATTTTCAGTACTATGATAGCAATGAAATCATGATATATTACTTCAATAGTAATACATATTTATCAACAGTAAGTAGAATTTATGACAAAAAAAAATGTTTATAAATTGGGCAGGGAATAAAAACATTTAAAGAAGAATCAAAACAAGGAATCTATAGTGAAACAAATAGAGGATTTTTTATTTCTATTTCATTTGGAATGTTGATTGGGTAATATTTTATACTTCGCAAAATATCAGAGACTATTCGTTGACAGGCAGTATGAACGCTTTCTATTTAAATGTTCTGGTGGCTCGAAAAGCATTTGAGTTTCTGTTTTGTTTTTTTCCATTCTGATACTTCAAATGATTTTCAATATATGCTGGTACAAATACATTGTAAAAATAATGGGAACAAACCAATTTCCACTGAAATAATGGAAAAATGACAGAACTTGTAAGAAAATGATGGTTATTTTCTCTTTGAAATTGCTGTTGAAACACATTTTGCTGACTTTTTTGCTTTGTTACAGCTGTCTAAAAAATAATCTTTTCTCATTAAGCTATGTCTTAACTACGCAGGTCCATTCCTACTTTCTCTGCCTTCAGCTAATGCTGAATTATACTTTTATGATCCACTGTTTCTTTTTGGAATATAGTGACAAGAGTTTTTTCTGATTCCAATATTTTATCCTCTGTATTAATTAAGATATTCATAAATCTAAACTGATATACATAACAGTCAATAATGAACACTCACCTACTGTCAGTTGTCCAGTTAACTGTCCCATGTGATTTCTTGCATTCACTGTTACATTTCTGTCAGACTGTAAGACCAGTGGGCTATCCTGGGAAACATGTATAAGACAATAAATGAGAGAAAAAGAGTTGAGGTAGAATTAAGTTAGAACTAAACATGCATGTTGAGAGGGGAGTTGTGTCAAACAATTGTTTGCTTAGAATTTGAATAACAATATTCTTTTTAAGCCTAAATCATGAGAGCATAGAATCCCTTGTGTAGAAATCAGAGTTAAACCTAATGTATACAACTTGGGCTTTAGCTCTTGAAGGTATGACAAAGTCAAAAATTCAAAAAACCTAATACAAACCTGTTTCATTATCATTTTCCATATATTCATTACGAATACTTATGAATACTTTTCTAACTACCTCATCAACACTATTCTACATAATTCTATTAAGCTGTACAAATTTAAGAATTTGGATTGCATTTACCAAAACTTTTCCAAACACAGCCATGAATGCCTTTGAAGGTAGCAAGTATAATTATTGCCAAAAAGCAAAAAAGAGAGCACTATAATGCAAGGTCATATAACACATCATTTGTTATCTTACTATTTTTTGAAGGCACTTTCACAGAACCTTTTTGAGATATCTAGATTTATTTATTTATTTTGCAGCTTTCATTTATATCTGTTTGCTCAGACACAATGCTGTAAAATTTTTTTCTTCAATTCTGATTTGTGAGGGCTTTGCTTCAGCTCAATAAAATAAATAAATAAATAAATAAATATAGTACGGGGCCTAAACTTCTTCAGAATTCATAGAAGCTGCAGGAAAGTCTATTGAGCAGCTGATGTAAGAGAAGTATATCCAATACCAGTACACACCTCTCGGAAACAGCTGAGTAACTGCCTTAGATATAAATGATTAGAGGCTAGGAAAATATTTTGGAGGATTATTACATGATCCTTCTGTTCTTAAATTTTTCCCTGGACATTCATTATTGGATATTATTGTATTTAGTTCATTAGATTAAATTAACTTCTTTTTGTGAGGATGTGTGACAATAAAAAAGTTCTTCCCATTCTTGAAAGATTTTAAGAAGAGAAAAGAGTTAAGGAGTCATGCAAACAGATTTATTTTTAACTGGATGATGCATTCAGTTTGCACTTAGAGCTTCTACACCCTGTAATCCTTTCCTTTTAATCCATGGCTATCCTCTGCAAGTAACACTTTTCCCAGATGTTTTCACAATAATTATGAATCTTAGCCGGTACTCAGTGCCCTGGAAAGTCTGAAATTATTCTGAGCTAATTTCTAAGCTCAGGTGTGCTTCTTCTCTCACTGGACCCTGTGACCACTTTCATGTCCTTCTAATTATCTCTGCATCATGGAATCTGGCAGATGAAAGTCGCTATTTGACATGTCCATATTTCCAGATAAAGCGTTATAATTATCAGTGAGACACTGTGTTCAGTGTGACTGATTTGAGCCGTGCATGTGATGCAATCAAGGGAGCTTTTGGCAACAAAAGCAGCTGCTTAGATCCTTTTTCTCAACATTTGATTTGATTTCCACTTTCCTTATGGTCCTTTGAAGATGATTAGGCTCAGGAAAATTCTGCTCTGGGAAAGGAGGTTGTCTTGGCAGACAGCTGTATGGCCAGAATATATTTTTAAGGAGCCCTTTTCACTTTTCTAGAGTCAGTAGAGGAGAAGAGGCTTTTCACTTGGAATAATATATCCCTTAGCAAGGGAAGGTGCTCTCAAACCTATTTTTGCCTTCTTAGCTGAGGATTAAGCAATTTACACTTCCAGTGTTCATGGTCTGATCTGAGGGATTTTTTCACCTAACTAAAATACTTAAATAGATTTTCAAGCTAACCTTGCCTCATAGGTTTCTTATGCTCAGGCTCTAATTGTGAATAAAGATCTTGGGTATCAAATTTTCAAACACAGGATAATGAAAGTTTAGGTGAACTAAGCATTCTTTCTTCTCCTTTCCTTCTCTTATTTAAAAGATAAGAAGAGGGATAAAGAAGCTAAGAACTTATATCTGTATTCCTTAGTTCCTAGATATCAAATATGTAGCTGCAAGCTTAAATTCTGAACCAAATACATCAAGTGGCAAACTCATATCAATTTAAGTCCAACATTTTATCTACAGCATGTGCTGCACTGCTGTTTCCACAGGAAGTGCCTAAAAAAGAGTTTCAAAGTGTTCACACGTAGACTACTCAGAGGAGATGGCTACTTAGAGAAAACTTTGTTAAAATCACTGAAATTTTAGATCTACAAGATGACTATACAGTGAGATGAGTGTCAGTCATATGAATGCAAATTAACAGATATCTGTAGCGTTAACATGTTGGATAATTATATGTCTGAGTCACTAAATCTGCCACTCTCTTAATGTGAACTTCAGCTTGTACTTTAATGGACATGATGATGATGGTCCACAAAATGCCTTACATTCAAGTATTGATAGGGTTTGTCAGTACTTATCAATAGGATTCATAATATTGATAGAAGTTTATCATCATACTTTTTTTTCCTGGAAATTGGAAATTTAAACAAATGTTGTGATTAATATATAAAAGCATTAAGTAAATAAAGATAATTCAGCTCTCCAAATACTATGAATAAAGAAGATTTGTTCTGAAGACAAATAAGCCTAGGAAATTATTTTCTAGTGAAAAAATGTATAAGAACCATATTGGTATATTAGTAAACCATTTTAAGGAGTTAATGAAAAAAGTTCTAAGTAATGCATGATAAAAAAAAGAAAAAAAAAAGAGTGCAAAGATAGAATCATAGAGTGTCTTGGATTGGAAGGAGCCTGAAAGATCATCTAGCTCTAACTCTCCTTCCATTGGCAGAGACACCTCCCACTAGACCAGGTTGCTCAAATTCCCATCCAATCCAGCCTTGAACACCTCCAAGGATGGGGCCATCCACAGCTTCTCTATGCAGCCTGTGGCAATCCATCACCACCTTCTGAGTAAAGAATTTCTCTTCTTAATGTCTTCTGGTTTAAAACCATTTTCTTATATATTCCAGTTTTTTTTTTTGTTTGTTTGTTTGTTTTGTGTTGTTGAAATCTAAAATCTAATTCTAAAGCAGGATCAGTTGCAATTAAGGAAATAATGGTTTTAATTACATTTAATTATAGTACCGACCTTCAGCATCACTTTTTATGTTTAGAAGTATCATGCAAGTATCATTAGTTCACTTTTATCATTTTTAAGAAAGGAAAGGAAATGAACTCTGGAAATTATTCAGTTAAAATAAATAAATAAATAAAAAGAAAAAAACCCGAACCTGAATATTCTTCTTGTATATCCTCAGCATAAAAGAAAACACAGTGCAGTGCATCATCAAGCAAAGTATATGCAACAACAAAATTTGTGGAGAATAAATTTAATTCTGTTGGTAGGGGATGTTCTTGTTAATCTGTTTCCTTGATCAATATCATTACACATTCCTACCTTAAAAATGCTCACTGGGTCTCTGACCTCTTATTGGTCACATATATCATCTAGCTTCATGACAGAGAAAACCTGTTAGATATAGTAATTTAAATAGAGTAATATGCAGTCCTCCAGAGAGCCACATGTACTGGTAAAGATGCACAGTGATTTTTGCTATAGCCTCCAGACAAAAATAACCTCCTTGTTTTACTTCCTCATATAATGCACCATGAAATTTTTATTATGGCAGTACTCAGTCATGCATAGAAAAGATTAGTGATAAAGCAGAAGCAGATATTTAAATAGCAGGAAAGAAAAGATGTGACTTTTCTGGAACTGATTTAAACATCAAACAAAATTTCAAATGTACTTCAAATATAAACATCTCAACTAAAAATAAAACAAGACCACAAATGCACTTGGAGGAAGCTTGTTAAATGCCCACAGCTCACTCCTAAGTCATTAAGCTTGTGAAAAAGTGAGTAAAATTGTATATTACTGAGTTGCAACGCCCCCAGAAAGATTTAATTATGACAAATGTAGGAAACGAATGCAAGTTTTAAAATCTGAACCCAAAACAGTAAGGGTGGAATGACTGTCCATCCTTGCAAACTATCATTTCTTGTTGTGTAGGTATATCACTTATTGAATGGATTTTTGACATTAAGGTAAATTCAACAGTCCATTACATTCTTTTAAATGCTGAGAAGCAGTGCTCCATTTTCTGTTTGTGTGGAAGTGTAAAACATGTTATTCTGCTATATTGCAACAAGAAAGTATTTCTCATGTCTTTTTATCCTTAAGTGCTAGAACTCAAAAGATAGTAGCAGGTTACTCCACGAAGTTGAAGATTTTTTTTAGGAAGAAATGTACAAACCAAAGTATATCCAGACATCTGCAAGTTTTGTCCCACCATTCTCTATTGAAGGATCATTTCTCTACAGTTCAGATTGTTTTCATTTTAGACTAAATAACTGAGAGACAAAAAAAAATCATACTGTAGTCAGTCTGATAACCTGCACATATGTTCAAGTTTTAGAGGATTTCCAGTTCCTGAGATGTCTATGACTGAAGAAAGGGACTGTCACTCCAATTCATTTGATGTGTAACAGGAAGTGTGTCAGTTTAAACGCAAATACATTGTTCCACAAATAAAAAGCTATCCACAATCTAAAACAAAACAAAACAAAACAAACAAACAAAAACCTAAAACCAAACCAACCAACCAAACAAAAAAACCCTTCCAAATCAAACCTAGTCCATTATACGTTCATCTGATCCTGTAGGCAATCTGACATAAAAGCATGTCAGTAGGCTCTGGGTTCCATTTTTGTGGCACCTTTCAATATCCAGCAAAGGACCATATGGAAGCAGTATTTCCATCACCACTTTTTATTTCACTATTATCTCTATGATGGAAAGTTTCAAATTTCTTAAGCTTTAGGCTTAAGAAGGATGAACAAACTCGAACAAATTACATAAACAGTAACAGAGATCTGAAATGAATAGTATAGATAAGGCAAAGCAGAAAAAGAAAACTTGCTATCAATAAGAACTGTTAAAAAGTCTATTTAGTGCATATTAAAATTAATAAATTGTATATAAATATGACATAAAAGAAAAGCAGAATAAACCAGATATTTTAAAAATATTTTATTAATCTAAAATAAAACTTCCAATATTACACTTAACGTTTTACAGAAAGTTAAGGTGGATGTAACCTATGGTGAAATGATGCTACCAGTATTAGCAGCAGCTTCAATAGCAAGTCAGAAATTGTTATCTTTATTTTTTATTTCTTCACGCAGCTATATTAGTTTCTACAATGCTGAGATTTCCTGATAAGACTTCCTTGAAGCAGAATCAGTCACTCCTGGATCTTAATTACCTTGACAATATTTCTAGCACTGCTAGTTCTCTTTATCCCTATACTAAATAAAAAGAAGTACAGGCATCTCAAATGAACTCTGAAACACCCTACCTACCAAAAAGGGGGGAAAAAAGGAAATATTATGGTTACTTCATTGAGCCTTCCTCTGAAAGCACTTGTTACTTATTTCATCAATTGTTAGATGCACCCTGTCTACATTACTACAGTTGTTTGATGCAAGCACTATAATTCTATGGTTTATCATTAGGCTTTGATCAAGACGTCAAAAAAAGAAATAAGAACAGCAATGACAGGCATTATGGACAATTTGCTGATTATCTCTTGTAATATCTATTATGAAAAGTGTACTACTCTACATATTCAAAAAGCTTCTTTATCGTGATAAATGTTGCTGTGTTCGGCACTGGTTATGGCAATGGTCTCAGCATGTATTTTATCAGCTGTAAAGTACAGCAGTTCACTCCAAAAATGTCTTTGCAGCATTAAGGTAACACCTGTGGTGTTATGGAGAAAAGTCCCTTTTGGGTATCTAGCTATAACAAGCACATAACTTTTCACAGTCTTTGGCTTCAAGCAGGAGAAGCAAACTTTGTAACTCTTCTGTCTTAAGACAAAACCATGACCTACACTTCTGCACAGTCACTCCAGTCTTCTTTCAGGAACAATCCCCTATCTTCTCATAAGAATCAGTTCAGTCCTGTTATTTCCTTATCCTTTTTTCTTGTTCATTGGGCTACCTTGGGTGATGCTACACCTGTAGATCCTCTGCTTTCCTCCACCCTTCTTCTCTACTACACACCATTCTTGATGCTATGGCTCAAGCTGAATTTCTGAAAGGAAACAACACGTGCTGACAAGTGTTATTCCCACCTGAGGGAAAAGTGTGGTTATCTCATATTCATTACCCAGAAAAGTGTAATAAAATCCACAGTTAGCAAAGATTGCTCACATAAAAGGGAATTAAGATGGCTGATACCTAATTTAGCTGGCACAGATTTTGAAGAGGTATGCAAGCAGCTAGTAAGTGAGACAACAATACTCTCTGCTTTTCAGTACTTCAGGTAGAACCACTGCAACATCTTCAATTGAATTATTGTTTTTCAATAAAATATATAGTTTTTGTCACCAAATATTGCAAGGAATCAATACAATTTTGAGATTGTTAAATCAAGAGTATCTCATGATTTAGCAAACATCACGTACACGTTGTGTACTTACCTTTAATTCTGATATACTAACATTTAGAAATTGACCTTAAAAAGTAAAAGATTTTGTTGTTGCACATTCTTTTACCTTGTAAAACTTCAATAAGAAGCTCTGCCATTAGTGCGATGCAAACTTGACCCGTATCTGAGCTCACAGTTGGTTATGTGTCTCCTCTAAAACTTATGATCTGTGGACAGAAGATATTCATCCCTACATTTGTTGTTGGACATGACTTTGTTCAGACTTGCCAGTCACAGATTCAAAAGAGTCATTAGTCCTTTCTTGAGGACAAAATAAGAAAATAAAATTCTGTAGAGAGGATTATAGCTCAGGAAAAGGGACATGTCCCTATTAGGGAAATATTTTTCAGTGGTAACAACACTAATATGAAGTTTGCAATTGAAGATAATTGCTAACTTTAATATCACAGATCTTTTCCAAAGGATATAATTGAAAATTTAACTTTCTTTTCTACTCTGAAACTATTAAGAACTCATTTCTATTTCTACAGCTTGCCAACTTTTCCATACCAGATTAATTTTCCACTACAAACATTAAAAATACTGAATAAATTTTCCCTCCATTGACAGAGAATACAACAAATATTGTCCTGTGACTTTGCTGCTTTTCATACTGACATTTAGATTAAAACAGTTTGAGAACTGCCACAGACCTGGATCATTTCTTCAACCTGCAGAATTAATCAGTAAAGTTCTAAAGACTGAATTTTTTTTAAATTCAAGATTAGAAAGCGATATGGGAAATTAAAAATTAGTTTATTTCCTATCTTCACTGCTAAAACAAGTGCGTTAGTGTTTTACTTCTGTGTAAAGTAATAAATGAACTTAAAGGCACATAAAAAGATTATAAAAGGTTATAAAAAAGATTCTGTGTTTTTATATCTTACTACTAACACTATAGTGCTATGTTGTGCTTCTGGCAAATAGTCAAGCTCTTGTAAAGGTAAAGGTGTGATCAAACAGCTCTAGGCAATTCTATCTGAATACCACAGTAATTGTCAGTGCAAATCATTATACTCAAGTTTCTATTATAACTTTATTGATATTATTTTATAACCTTATTAAAATTTATGTAAAATATTTCTAGTGTAACTTATTTCTTTCCAGTGAAATGAAGAAATTTAACAAGATTTTTCTTTGTCCATATTTATCCTTAAAGGCAGTGAATAAAATGTTCCATTAGGTGTTTTCAGCTCTGAGTTCTGAGCAAAGGTAACTAAAAAAAAAAAAAATTGACTTGGTTTGTGCATGCCACAGAGTGAATTCTGTGAAGAAAAAGTCTTTGGTTAAGAATACTCAAAATGTACAAATATATGAAATTATATCAAAGTCATTTAAATGCTGCTTATGCAACATTACAGTAAATAAAAAAGAGATTTAATTTTCATTTTACAGATTGTTCTTCAGGATTACAGGAAGCTGTCTAGTACTTTTTTCCTTTCTTGAATCCCTTCAGACAACAACACGCAATATCAATTTAAACCAATAATACTTTTGATATTTTATATCAGGGTGACATTTATAGTTAAGCCCTTATAACCTCCTAGAAATGCCATTATGTTTATGAAATAATTTCTCACTAGTGAACTCCAGTGACTTTGGGGCTGTCTGAACTTTATAATGCAAGCTGTCTTGTCAGTCAAACACCAACCTGTTGTAATCTATTTTAACTGCCTCTTAATTGGTAACGGGCTGCAAGATAATTCCTCCCCTGAAGAGCAGATTGCTTTTGTTTTTAACTTTATCCATTTTACCACAGAGATTATGCAGATGAGTACATGAGATTGTCAGGCAATAAAGTAGAAAGTTATGCAAAAAATAAAACAATTCTAACAGACTGACATATACACTCTTTTTTTTTTTTTTAATTCATCCTTGCTGTTGCTCTCTGCCAATGACACAGCAAAAAACCTGAAGAGCATTATTTCAATAATATCAGAAAATATTTTCTGCCTAAATGTCAATGTAAAAATAAATTGCAGCTATATTTCAGCTAATCTGCAACCCTTAATTCAGAAAATCTGTATTGCTCAATTTTCATCCTCCAAGCATATTTGTGTTATATTTTAAATTTATTCATCTTTTATCCAGGGTGGTTATGTTTCAGTTAGTTTTGAAAACTATCCTTATGTATATGGATGGTGAAACAGATGTATGAAACTGCACCAGGAGACCTCTGAATCAAAACATCTGTAGTATAAATGCATAGATCTTTTAATTTATTATGATTCTATTAATAGCCTAGTAATAAATCTAAATATATTCAGATCTCTTATTCACTAACTTTAGTAACTCTGCTAGCAATTATACAGTGCTTTCGTCTGTCTGTAATCAAAAATGAAACATGCAGAACGATACATAAGATGTGGGAAAAACACACCAAAATTAATTTTGTTTCATCTGGCTAATACTTGCTAGTCAATCTTCTTTTCAATCAATACAATTAGAACAGCCATGATGATACACAGTTGTATCTCTCAGTTTCCTGAGCCTTAATTCAACTAATTTGTTTCCTGTACAACTATCAGCAAAAGCTCCTGCCTCAGCCAGTCTTCAAACATTAGCCATCCATCAGATCCTATTTCGAGGGGTCTGTCATGAAACTCTATTTTAACAGTGTGCTCTTCCTAGGTCAGTACTTCTCATGTACCCAGTATCCTTAGGGAAAAAGAATTCTAATTTAGAATATTTCTACCCTGAGTCAGCATTTGTGTAGCTTGTACAAAAAGATAAAACAAATGTATTAAAACAAAAGTACACAAAAGGCAAGGTAAACCTAACCATAACCTACATTATCTTCCTCACGTAACATAAGTCATGCAAATTTACTGCTGGCAGTGGAAGCATAACAACGCTAGTCAACATTCATATAGAGGAAACTGGAAGTTTTCAGAACTCATGCTCTTCCCACTGCATCACATGAAACAGGCTTCCATAATGTTTTCATGTTTATATGCAAATTGAATCAAGGAGGAGACAGTCAATTTCATCATTTCTGTTTTACTTTTATATGCTATATCTACAAATGTGAATATCTCATTTCAAAACCAGGAAGGCTGTATTTTCAAAAATGAGCCTTTTCTATGAAAAATTTCCAAAATATAAAGTTCACAACAATCATAATATAAAAAAGTTAAATGCTCTTCTGTATAATCTCTCCAGTTGCTCTTTTTAACCAATGCCCTAGCTAATTCCTGAACAAGCAGTTGGAGTCAAAATTATGGATTTTAGCCTTGTAATCCCTCAGCATCCCTTTTGGGAGCATGAACCCTTCTTATCTCATGTCTGAACAACATGGTATGTGATCCACATACAAGGCGGCGTCATAGCCCCGGCTCCCATTTTAAGCAACCAGTAGAGGCAGTCACATCTTCCCTGTCCCAGGCATCTAGATATCCTTCTGTTCACTGAAGACAGACCAGGGAGGTACAGATACTGTGCACCTGGTTTTCATGCCAGTATAAAACAAAGAATGGATAAAACCATCACCCAACCTAGGACATGGGAAATACTCTGAGTCCCTGAGAAGATTTCTCTATTAGTATTTTTCTTGAAAAGCTGGGTTGCAAAGTTGCTCTGTATGTTTCTAGGGCAGGTTCCCAAACTTGTTTCAGAATCCCACAGCATTTTTTTTAACTCTAAATGAAGAACATGAGTTACACAACTCAGCACCTTTTGCTCAAGTTTCTAAAAAAGCCTAAAGTACTCTGTCCCCTGTTTACACCCTTAACTACTCATCACCGTGACTAAGCTATCAGTTCCATGAGGTGTACAGAGAACTCATGAAGAGACTTCACTCTAAAGACGAAGTCCTTCATAGTCATGGAAGTTCACTTCTTTGTAGAAAACTACTTATTGCCTAGAGTGATCTTTTCTAGTTCAGTCATCATTTAATCCAACATTCTCAACTACCAGTTCAGTACCAATATTTAAGAACTCTTATCATAAAGAAGCAAGAGCTAAATTCATGTTCCAGATGAAATTTACTGTAAAAGAGACAAAAACGTCTTCCCAATCTTAAATGCTATCCGAACCACAAACAAACATATTTTCTAGGTTATTTTTCCCTTATGCCTTAGATATTTCAGACTTTTAACTTTTTTTCAATTACTGACATGCCACACTCAGAAGAATTCACTTGCACTGCCGCCAGGACCTAATGTAGATTTTATTAGACACTGTCATAAGAGGCTCTGAGAACATTTTAAAACAGATTTTCACAGGATAAGAGTATTGGAATCTAAACCATGTAAGGTACTTCATCTTCTCTTGCAAAACTGCCTTGCATCAACTACTTCAGCTTGCTTTAACATCATAAGAAAATGTCCTTTATACCACAGTATTACTTTAAGCTCGAAACACCTCTGTCTTGTATTATCCCATATCTTTTTCTTAAAATATTGTATAAAATGCATACTGGTACTATCTGTTGCACATTCACTTTTACCAAACTAATACTGAATCCTTGTATCAAGCATGTGAAGGTTCTTCCAAAGATATAAATAAGGAGGACTGAATGATTTAGATATAATCTTTCCTCAAATGTTGCAGCAGAATGATAAACAAGATGGAAATTTCAAAGAATTTAGAAGTAAATTTAAGTCCTGCTTCACATGATGAATTTTGAGGTTCTTGTTCAGAATATCACAGAAATGCAGGGGTTGAAATGGACCTCGGGGACCATTGAGTTCAACTCCTGTACTAAAGCAGGTATCCTACAAATAGGTCACACAATTAGGCTTCCAGAGAGGTCTTGAATATCTCTATAGAAGGAGACTCTACAACTTTCTGGGCCACCTGTTCCAGGGCTCCATCACCCTTATCATGAAAAAGTTCTGCCACATGCTACTATAGGACTTCCTGGTTCAAGATTTAAGCCATTGTTCCTTATCCTGTCACTAGACACCACTGAGAAGAGCCTCATCCATTTGCCTCCCACCTCCCTTTAGATATCTATAAATACATATAAACATATATAAATAAGTAAGAAATCAATTTAACAATGGATTACAAAAGTCTAATTTTCAAATTCAGTAAGCTTGAGGCAGCTGGAATGGGATGGGCAGTAACCAAGTGGTAGACTTCTTATAACTTAAAACGTTTTATTGTCTTTCATTCTATTCCATGGCACAGATTTTATTAACTTACATGCTATAATCGCAAAAAGTGGAAGAAAAAAAAATTTTGTTTTGCTGATGTTAGGAATAAAGGGATTCATATCCAGTTTAAACAACAAAATAATTTAAACCCTGACCAAATATTACCTCAGTGAATGAAAGACATAAAGAAATAAAGAAAGAAAGAAAGAAATTTTTATTTAAAAAAAATAAAAAAATAGCTTATTTTAGCTCATTTAGAATTTTTGGCAATGGTAAGGAGAGAACACATTTGTTTTTAAAATCACAGTCCTCTTGCATTTGAGAAAAAGGAAAGAATGGATAAGGCTACAGGCACATATATATGGAATTAAATGTGAACAAATTCAAGGATTGCAAGCTATAAGCTTGCACCTTATAGCTCCCGTAGGCTGACTGTCCAGGGCCCCTTTGGATCTCCTGAGGACAGTTCTGTCTCTATTTGTTCAACCACTGACCAATCTAAGGAACATTTAAAGTATGACTATAAAGTATAAGGAAA
Organism: Gallus gallus; assembly: GCF_016699485.2. Lineage (NCBI taxonomy): Eukaryota > Metazoa > Chordata > Aves > Galliformes > Phasianidae > Gallus > Gallus gallus. The sequence goes on along the minus strand of NC_052535.1, from coordinate 63,663,687 downwards.
TTTTTTCATGATTGTTCTTAATTTACTGTTAGAACCCACACAAACACTTCTGAATTATTAAAATAATTTCATAAATGAAATCAAAATAATAGTGAATCATATTAATCAGCATCTCTGAGCTGCCATAGCTACAGCTGTTCCATATGCCTAATTGTACAAGGATTCCTAAAGGTTAAGAAAAAATTGTATGGCATACTGACAATTCATATTTATTCTAATTGCAACAATTTGGTAGAAAATTACATTGGCCATTAAATCACTTTCAAACATTCTTTCTCAAGGCAAAGCCAGGCTTTATCACTATGCCAGCTGTCAGGGATGTTTTGTTCTTTAAAAATACAATCTTTGGATGTATAAAAGCCAAAATGTCATTGCCAGCATAGAGCTGATCTGTCCAACAAAACAAACACAAAAATAATACTGAATGTACCAATTTCTATGATTAGTACTTTTTATAGCTTTCAAGATGTTTCATTACACACCTACTGTAATGAATCAATACAAGTATTTCACATCGATGATGAGTACTGCACATAGATTTGTCTAATTTGGGACTTAATATTTTAAAATCATGAAATATTATCAAGAACAATAGACTTTTTAAAAAAAATATTTAATTAAAAATGAAAATAATTTTCTTAATGGATGACTGGTTCAAAAATTTATCTAAGTGTCTGCCTCACTTCTCTTAGAGGGGGGGGAAAGATCAGAAAATTCCTAAGGTATACAACCAGCTACAAGCTCCTACTTTCTACTGGACTGAGTACTTCTGATCCACACTGACTGTCCTTTCCTTTCAACTAAACACTGATCTTATGTGTCATTGTTGTTTCACGTGTTAAGGAATTTCAGGGGGATTTAATATTCATATATCTTGTATATGGCATAATATGCATGCATCTTTGGGCTATCTTTGTGTTATGCAGTATATATGTAGGTCGCTCTGGAAGTACTGCCTAATATTTATTTTCCATAGAAACTATAACAGATACAAAGAGCACAATAACACTATTTGATGGAACAAATTCTCAGCTAGAAAACCATTGTCTATGCATTACTGTCAGTGATGAACAAGGGCCTGTGTGCCATGCTTACAAAAATCTTCACCAGTCAGGGTGACCCACTGTTGCTATTGTCACTGCTGAAACTCACTATCCACCACCTCAATGCGCTCTCTGCTGTTCAATTTCCATCAGCATTCACCAAGCATCAACGAATGTCAATGTGTACAATTTTTTCTGCAAGGAGGAATTCAGTCACGTCTTCGCTTCATATGCACTTTCATGTCAGGCGCCATTTTGTCAGACTGCCATCTGTCAAATGGCAACAAAATGTAATGGAATATTGGTGGGAAGATTCAACCTCTACTGCCATACCACCATCATCTGCCTCTGACATTATGAGCTACTGCAATAAAACAGAAGGCATTATTTTCAGAGCTGCCCTTCTATGTATAAACAAACTTCTCATTAGTAGGAAAATTTGTTTCTGTTCTGGAGTGTGAGACTCTGAGAGATTAAAACAAAATCTGAAAAACACACTTTCTTAGAATTTCAGTCCTTGAAAACTATTGTTCAGCCTTCATCAAGAGTTGTTTCTTTTTAAGAGAAACTTTTTTAGACTTATATTTAGTGCTCAAATCTCAATGTATAACTAACTAAAGACAACTTATTCATATGCTTATTATTTGAGAGCTCTTCAGTTAGGCCCAGACCTTCCCAAAACAATTTTGCATTTTATGATATTGTTGATGAATTTATTCCACAAGATCACACATTTGAAACCATAGCAACAGACAGCAGTTTCCCTTCCTTCAAGGGAACGTATCATTTTTATATCATATCAAATATCAACGTATATTTGAATTGGTTTACTGTCATCTTCTGGGCATGATACATGATACTGTTGTCAAACTATGAAGCTCTATATAATCTTGAGACCAAAATTAAATTTTATATAGTATAGTCTCTCCTTTTGCATGTGATGATTGCCTATATCACCAAAGTGATCCAAGAAAAACACTGAATTTGTAAGCCAAAAGCTACTAAGGAGGGAAAGCAATTTCACTCAGCAGTCTGAGAAATGCCTAAGTCCAATAATATTTATGAAATAAATGTCTTACCTCTTTGGCAAAAAAAAAAAAAAAAAAGTTTTAAATTGCTATAATTATAAACTTAAAGATCAGAACAATAATTAATCTGGACTCCAACGTAATGTAGAATACAAAGCTTTAAGACAGTAACTTCTGAAATAGTTGATCTTCCTCATCTATTCATTAAGCAAACCACCATGCTCACCTCATTAAAAAAAAACAACCATATACATGTATATTTATTAAAATATAAATGCAGACCCAGATTTCTAAACTCATTTCAAACATATGAAAACAAAGTACATTCAGAGTTCAAATGTGGAAGATTTCCCTATATATATCAACCTTAGTTATATTAGTAGCAATGTGTAAAATTCTTGTAAACTTTTGCAGAATTATAAGATAGTGAATTATAAACTCTTAAGAGGCATCAGGTGAGAGACTCTATGGCTGTTAAATTGAATATCTCTTTCTTCACATAAAGATATTAGCTGTGAAATTCTTTCAAGAGAAAAATTTCTTCTTGCATTTAACAAGATTTGTGTATTCAAACTGCACAAGATATTTGTATCTGTTTAACAGCTCAAATTCATCCTTAATGACTCTTCAAGATTTCATATACTAACTACATGTACCATATATGGTGGTCATCTCCAGTCTCTTTAGGGAGAGAACATTTTTCATGAAATATAGAAGGACTGAAAGCACTGGAAGTAATATAGATAATAAAAAACATCTGCATCCTTTCTTGGCATTTCAGGCTGTATATATGAAGAACTTTAGAAGTAATTGCAGCAGCTGATATTGCCTTAGTTTAGCTTTTACTGTACATATTAACATTTTAAAAGCCATCAAACATTAAGTATTACCATTATTATTATTTGATGAGGACAGGGCATAGACTCAATTTAACTGCTGAAGCAGTTGCCTTCCTTATTTCAGTCTCTTGAATTGCATAAAAACCTTCTATCTGTTAAATGCTTCCAATTTATATCACATATTTGCCAACATCTACAAGGACAGGATCTGGTTGTTTTCCAAACAAGTCTGAATATCCTTACAGAAAAACACACGGACAGATGGCCTTCTTCTTGACTGATGTTAACATTAAAAATGTGCTTGGAGGGAAATTCTGTCAATATCTCGAGTCATGTTTTTGCCTTATTTACTTCAAAATATTATTTAACATGATAAAGTTCAGTAGTACATTTTATATTAGTGATCTATTTCATCTTATTTGATTCTTGAAGATATTCTAGATACCTCTTTGTCTTACTGCTGTGAAAGCATGCAATAATCTACTAAAATAAAAACCTATAGAAGAACAGTATTTTCATAAACATTTCTAAATATGTTCTCTACTATTTAGTTCAGTTGAAATAAATACTATCACCAATGCCACACAAATATTTAGATGGTATTAAAAGAGTACACTCTTAAAATACCGTTAGCAACCAAAAGCTCATGTTTAGCTATGTAAAGGATAGCAGTTCCATCTAATATAAAAATGAATAGGCAATTAATGTCATATGTATCCAAGAGGTCTATTACACAAAGATTTTTAAGAGCTGTATAGCTTAATAAGTGAAGTATAATTGCTTCAAGAGAGGAGGGGTCCAGAGGAGTTAGTAGTCTAAGAATAAGTGGAAGGAGAGTCTCTACTCCTTTAAGCGTTTCTCATCAAGGTCCTTTTCCAATGAGACAAGGGATAGGAAGATAATAAGGCAGTGATGGGAACCAAGTGATGAACAATCATGGAGCAGGACAAGGTACAAAATAGCATGCTTCACAGAGGTCACTATAACTCCCCAATAGAATTCAGTTTAGTAGACTTCTAAGTCTACTTAGAAGAGAATGAGAAAAAATGAAGAGACAGGTGTGGAAATGATGAAGATCATTATGGACATTACATCAATATCTCTCCCTGGGTGTAATTTAATGCTTCAAATGATTAGCCTCATCATTATTTTCTTTTTATAAAGAATTTTATTTAAAGACTGCAGCCTTAGTTTATGTAATCAATTATTCTTAGTTACTGTATCTAGGAAAGCATATTTAAATTCTCTGTAGACTTCTATCTAAATCAAAGTATGTTTTCCAAACTATTATGACTCAGTGTAAATGCCCATATGTTTCTGAGCAACAGTTTACAGTAGATTTTATCCAGCCAATTTTGAAAACTGATCACCACATGAGATATGCAACAGTATCACCTCTACTGTTCTTTTCTAGTATTTTCAATCACTCTTTTATGGAATCAGCTAGATAAAATTTTTAATTAAAATTGCAGGAAACCACTCACATGCAGTTGCAGTCCTGAGGTATATGCAAACACCCAAGTTTCTAAGCTTAGCAGTGATTGTTAAATACATACCCTCTCTATTGTGAGCCTAAAACAACATACCTAGACAATAGTGACTAGACAATTCTCTGTGATTTCTTAAGGAAGAATCTGCACTCCCATTTGCAGATGTTCTACTGGGAAATATATGAGCACAAGGTATCTAAATTGCCTGTGCACTGATGATATGTGAGGGCTGCTCTGAAAATGATGCCTTCTATTTTAATACTTTGGCCCACGCTGTCACAGGTAGATGGTGGTAAAATAGTAGAGGGTAAGCCTTCCTGTTAACATTCTATTACATTTTGTTGCTATGCGACATGTGCCAGCAGAGGGGCAGTCTAACGAAATAGCATCTGACATGGAAGTGCATAGGAAGCAAAGGTGCATCTCCATGTGGAAAATTGCATCCAGTTCAACTTCTACCGCCATACAGCCAACATCTAACCCTGACATTGTGGGCCAACATAATAAAGTAGGAGGCATTACTTTTGAAGCAGCCAAACTGAATATTCTAGAATAACAGTAATGCTAGTACTTTCACAAAATTACAAGATACTGACATACAACTCTTAATATCTGTTTCTACTAGCAGGCCTATAGAGAGGTCAAAATATTGTTACATCGATCATTTAATCCTTTCGCACATGCAGCTGAAATCGAACTGAGAATCTGACCTCTATTTCCCCAATAATGACCTTGGTAAGATAAAAAATGTATTTTCCTACTAAAATGTACTTTAGTATGCATTCTCATTTTGCTTTGTTTTGCTTAACATGAAAATTAAACTACAGAAGTGAAATACTGTTAACATTGCAAAGTCAGGAAATTATGATATCAGCAAGTTGTCATGGTTTGTGATAGCTCAAACCATCTTCCTTTTTTACTTTTGCACTCTACTAAAACAATAATCTCCTAAATGATACCTAACTGATATTGTTCAAATGAAATGTATACTTATAATGTAGCAAAACTGCACTAAAAGACCAGTGCATTTAGGATCCATGCTTCATATCTTTGTAAATAAGGGAACATGTCAGGAATGGTAGAGGATGGCTACCACATTTACATCTCTGGATTCACTACACGTATGTGGTGCTGGTCTTCGACTAGCACACTGGAGGTAATGCAAACACTTTTTTAGACCTTCTGCATAGTTCATGTTTCATTTTTAAATATTTTTTCTCTGGAATCACACTTAATATACCAGAAAACTGTCCGGTTTTTAAATACATTTACCATGAGTAGTGTTTGTTTTATGCATGCATATTTATATACAAAATATATATATTACTTTCAGTTCCTCTTCCCTCAAATAAAACCTGTTAGTTCTATCTGTTTATAACATTGCAAAAGAAATTCCAGAGTCTTGATTTTCTTATGTACATATCATCATCTAAAATAGCTGTGCAATGCACTTTTAAATCTCCAAATGCTCTGAAAAATTTCAGTCCTAAAGATAACCTGCTGATTATTAAAGTCTGTTCAAAATTTTTACACCTAATTTGTTTACCGCCAGTGATACTACACTGTGAGCAGACACTGACATATTCACAATGCTATATTACTTGAGACAGAGTGACACTCTTTGCAGGGTATTAAGGTAATCTTTTCCTGTAGAGAGAAGATTCCTACTGGGGGCTTCTATTATGTCAGCGTGAGATGATGATTAGATCCAGTAGCTTATTTTTCTACCCTACCAAACACTAGAATTGGAACTTGGTAATTTCAGTGGCAGTGTATCAGTTTGTATGGTCTTTTAGAGTAAACAGGCAAAACTTCTTCCCACCCTGTAACTCTCTTCCGCGCCTTCCTTCCAAATCCCTGATTTGGGAAAAATGGAGAGAAAGAGGGGAGATTTGGATTAGATGGTATTAGGAAATTTTTTACTCAGTGGATGGTGAGACACTAGAAGAGGTTCTCCTGAGAAGCTGAAGATAATTGAAGGCATTGGGTGGGGCTCTGGGGCAGCACGATGTAGTAGCTAGAACTAAATGATTTTTAAAATCCCTTCTAACCCAAGCCATACCTAACCCAACCCAATATTATACTATTACATTCATGAGCTGTCAATCACTGTTCCTCCTACTGCCAAGGAATAATTAAAATAGTGAGGGGGAGAAGGAAAATATTACACAAATCACAAATTACACAGAATCAAATTATTATTATCTATCGGACAGTTAAGTAAGCAGCATTAGCAGATGTGTGTTCAAGTTGTACAGTAATGTATATCTTTTTTTACAGGTACCAAAAGTTGTAAATATCTAAAATACCAATTGAAGTGAAACATTTCAGGGAAACTTTGCCTGAAAAAATACCCCACACCCTTCGAATATAAAATTCCAGGCTTCACTAATATCAGTCATAGTGATAAGATACTGACAGTACATTTGCAAAGTCTGGGAAGGAAACCAAACATCTTAATTACCTGTAGGTAGATGTAAATTGACTAGACTTTTTACAACAAAAGTGGTTTTCTGATTAAGTTTTCTTATTAGGCATATAAGCCTAACAAGAATAAGATGTTGAGGTTCTATGCATTATCTATATTAAAAAGATTATTTCTGCGAGCTTGGAATCATAAGAGTATTTCAGAGCATTTCTTCTATGTCAGAAAACACCAATTTATCTTCACAGCTGTTTTGATTGCCTCCCCCGCCCTTCGTAAATACAGATTGAAAAATAATGGTGGAAGAAGTTTTAAAGACAAGGTGTGCAATCTGCATTACACTGCTGTGGAAACAGTGACTCAAAAATTTGCTCATCGCAATAATGAAATACATTAGCATATAAGTAGAATAATTACATAAGATAAAAGAGACAGCAGGCTTAAGTTATGCAAATCAAAGACAGGATTGAACACATTTCTACCATTCCCGATATATCTGATTACATATATTTGAGATCAAAGTTTGTCTTCTATTTAAGTAAAAGCGATGCACAAAAGGTGTCCCAGCAGGACTAGCACATTTAAAGGGCACAACTTTTACTGTTCAGTAGATCTTTAAAAGTCTGCTGGCTATTGATTTTGTTTCAGATTCAACATTAAACTACTAAGAACCTAAGTAATGCCCAACATAACCTGATGAACTTGTATTATTCATACAGGCTCCTGGTTACAAAAGCACTTCTACTCAACAGGTGAAATCTCGCTGCAAATTATTGTATAATTAAAAATTACCTTGGTTGTGTTAAATTTAAATTAAAATCATAGTAACTGTTGTTTTGAATTATTAGACTGATAAATAAGAGGTGTTGTAGGGGTGTAAATGGCCTTTCAGCTTTTCAACTTATAAAATTTTGTGTTAAATCAATTACATCGTTGATTTTGTCAGAAGCGTTGGAGATTGGACCTGCTGACTAACTGATAGATGGGTTTTTCATCTGCACTGCTGGAGATATATCCAAATACATCAAAAGAAGCATTTATTCAAAATAAGGCACGAACAGAAAAAATAACTCAAAATTTAAATGTATTGTTGTCTGCAGGCTTTGGAGTTGATACCTTACTAGCAGCATTGTGTGGAAACTCTGATAAAAACACTGGCTTACGCAGGAATACTATTTTAAAGATTTTAAAATAAGAGTATTAACTAAAAACATGTAAAGATTAAACCAGTAATTTGTATGTACCTTCTTTTGAGTTCTCTAAATTCAGACAGACCATTCAGAACTTAGTTGATTTAACTGAAAACAGAATCAAGACTGTAATGTACAATATATTGAAAGTTACAGATTCTATTCCCCTTCTGTGCCAAGAAATTAACAAGAAATAACTTATAAAGCATAATGTTAACAAATTTATTTATTTTTTTATTTAACAAATCACTGATTTGAGAGAATCAGTATGTGTACACAGAAATCCACATAGTTTAAGAGAAGATTAGAGATTATCACAAAGAAACAGAGCATCTACTGCTACAATAGATAATGCAGTTAAAAACAAACAAACAAAAACTCAACAACAACAACAACAAACACAAGCTATCTTAAATTTTCATATTGTGAGTTCTGAATCAGGCATTAACTGGCAGAAACTGGGAGGACTGAAGAAGCATAATAATTAAACATCATGCATCCTCCCATAGCTCACTCTCAAGACTTCTGTGTTTAACATTTCCAGAAAAAGAAAAAAAAGAAAGAAAGAAAAAAAAAGTAGAATAGCTGATCTAGTTACTAGAATTAACTACAATGGTATTTGCTGTGCTCAAGGGCATTGCCAGTCAATATTAAGACAATTAATATAGATTTGATATCTTCCAGCTGACACTATGTCTGAAAATTCAAGCTACAGGAAGGAAGGGGACAGACTCCTTAGCAGGGTCTTGTGGAGATAGAAAAAGGGGAAATGGCTTCAAGCTTAAAAAGATAGATTTAAGTTGTATACAAGGAAGAAGTCTTTTACAGTGAGGGTGGTGAGGCACTGGAACAAGTTGCCTAGAGATGTGGTGGATGTCCTGCCCCTGGAGACTTTCAAGGCAAGGCTGGATCAAGCACTGGGCAACCTGATTTAGCTGTGCATGTACCCTTTCATTGCATGGGAGTCGGACTAGATGACTTAAAATGTCACAGGCCAACATAATAAAATAGGAGGCATTACTTTCACAGCAGCACCCATATATATAGTCACTAAAATTATGTATATATAATTATTATCATTACTATTATCATTTTTTCTCTACTTTTCTTAGCTTTTCTCTCAACTCATGAGTTGAATTTTTTTTCTTCAGTTCTCTTCCCACTGGAAGGAAGGAGGTGAGTGAAAGACTGTTTGCTGCTTAGCTGCTTGCTAGGTTAAATCACATGGCCTCAAAAATTAATTTCTTAACAAAAGCTGTATTTTGACCAAAATCTAATACTGATCCATTATTTCTTGCTTTCTCTGCAAAGGTCTCCTTATTTTAAAATCAATGAGAAACTATGAGTTAACAAGTCTCCTGAAAAAGAATGTTGGAGGTATGTTCTACTTCTTGCAAAAAAGCAAAACCACAACTAAGCAACAAGACAACCAACCCCTAATCCATGAATGCTATCAAGAATAAGTCTTCTCTTGATGTTAGACTGAACATGAGCCAGCAATATGCCCAGGTGGCCAAGAAGGCAGATGGCATCCTGGCTTGTATCAGAAATAGTGTGGCCAGCAGGAACAGGGAAGTAATTGTCCCCCTGTACTCAGCGCTGGTGAGGCCGTAGCTCGAGTACTGTGTCCAGTTATGGGCCCCTTGCTGTAAGAAAGACATCGAGGCCCTGGAGCATGTCCAGAGAAGGGCAACAAAGCTGGTGAGGGGTCTGGAGCACTGCCTTATGAGGAGCGGCTGAAGGAGCTGGGATTGTTCAGTCTAGAGAAGAGGAGGCTCACGGGAGACCTTATTGCTCTCTATAGCTACCTGAAGGGAGGTTGTAGTGAGCTGGGGGTCGGCCTTTTCCCTCATTTGATTAGTGATAGGACTAGAGGGAATGGCTTCAAGCTGCACCAGGGAAGGTTCAGACTGGACGTTAGGAAATACTACTTCTCTGAAGGGGTGGTCTGGCACTGGAATGGGCTGCCCAGAGAGGTGGTGGAGTCACCAAGGCTGGAGGTGTTCAAGGAACATTTAGATGTTGTGTGGAGGGACATGGTTTAGTGAGAACCATTGGTGATGGGTTGGACTGGATGACCCTGTGCGTCTTTTCCAACCTTAGTGATTCTATGATTCTTAATAATATGCTATTTATCATTCAAAGCTGAAAAACATAGATGATGCAAAAGATTCTTTAATAATTAAGTTCTAAGTTATTTCATATATTTGGTATAGAAAATGGTCATGTCTCTACTTGGCAATATTTTCAATAAATTCATATCACTACTGATATAGCTCAGATTTGGTACACTTTTTCTAAAATACAAATATTTAAAATTTGGTGCATTTCTTGGGCTATTTCAATTCAATTAATGACATTCAGGTTTTAGAAAGCTCAGGGTTTGTCCTAATGGAATAGTCAGAGAGGAAATTACTAAAGCACCGTGACTAGAATTTCCTGTAATTTTGTAAAGGTAGGAGCTTTTGATAATTTACATTGGATGAGAGGAGGAGTAAGAAATATCTAAAGTTTGAGAGAGAATCACACGGTACTGTGGCAGTTGAAGGAGATGGAATACTAGGCACAAATACTTATTTTTTAATGAAAAAGAATCCCTGTTTCTAACATAATTAAATATCTCAGTTGATCAGATGTACTCTTTTTGAAAAACTTATCTTTACAAATTTCTCTGAAGCAATCACTTATTTGCCAAACCTGAACCACAGAAGTCACACAAATATAAAAAAACTAATCTATACTTGTGTTTTTGTTTCATATATGCTTGTATCTACTTACACTCTAGTACATGCATACACAGACATTCCACTGTTGTGGAAGGATACATTGCAGACAAGCGGGATGGATGCTATCTTCCTATTTTTCTATCTTACCTTGACAGTGTTGCTGCTGTTTACTTTCATTTGCTCTATTGCTAGTGTTAGTGCTCTCAAAAGATGAAGACATTTGCTAGAAACAATTTATAACAAAACTGTTTATCCTTCTTTCCCAATCAGGACCCAAATCATTATCAGTTGTTGTTTTTTTGTTTTCTTTTTCTTTTTTTTTTTTTGTTTGTTTGTTTTTGTTTTTAATAGGGAAACTGTATGGGTAGCCTCATTAGCAAATCTGTTTTAGTAACACAATAAAATAAGGCTAAGAACTACCCTTTATAGCTTTTGATTAGAAAAAATAAGCATCACAGCTCACAAGAAATTTATGTCTCACCAGTATCAAAACAAATAGAAAAAAATTTAAAGGAGAACGATTAGCTTAAGATATTTGTAAACTTCACCTTCTAGAAAGAACCAAAGTAATAGTAGTAATAGCAACTGAGGGCACAGAACATTAATGGTAATCTCAGTATGCTTAATATAAAATAGTTCATAGTAATTCAGTATTTCTTTACATTGCACTCATACCACTAGGACCTGAATGTTATCATTCGCTCACATCACCTAACAATCTAACAGCTCACAAAATCTTTTAAAGTATCTAGCCTTACAACCTTCCTAAATGGAAGAGTGCTGTTATCGCTGTTTTACAGAAAATAAATTGATACACAGAGGTCATCTTGTCTGAAATCCTGAAAAAACAAACAAACAAAAAACCTACTGACCTTCAGAAATAAAGAATAATCCCTGTACTACTTCTCTCAGGCTTTGTACCCATTGCAGTACAATAAATAAATAAAAGAATAAAGATGTAAATTCTAAGCACTCACATAAATCCTAGAAACAGTACCCCCTTGTCTCAAAAGTGGTATGAAATACCACTGAGAAATCTTTTATCTTTAAAGGCTTACCTCTGTCTAACTAAGATGAATTTGTTTACTCGCAAAGAGTCTTAGCAACCTTACCCTTTATTCATGCCTTAGATTGGAAGAAAAAACATTCAAAAGGCTATGCAGATACTTGTTCAATTTCCCAGCTTTGTTCAATCATGATTTATGATTATTAAGCCAATTTTATTGACAATTTAGTACAAAGTAACACATTGTTTAGGCTGGAAATTCTATGTATTCAGTATAAAAGCAAATTAGTAAAACATTTAATTAACAAAGATTCTTTTAAGACACTGAATGGAGCTTAGTTAAAAGGCAGAGTAGGAAGTAAAGTCTACTTTCTAAGGTCTACTGTTTATGATGAGCTGCAGAGTAAATAATTAGCTCACAAAATACTTAAGGTAACCAAGAAGACAACTGTATTCACAACAAAAGCAAAAAAGTTATCCTCATGAATACAGTGGAAATAAAATTTTCCCTGCATATTCTGTTAATATATGAATGAAATGGTATAGGGACCTGTGAAGATCATCTAGTCCAATTGCCTGACCACTTCAGAAGTAACCATAAGTTACAGCATATTACTGAGGACGTTGCTCCAGCTCTCTTGAATACTGACAGCTTTGGGACATCAACTACTTCTCTAGGAGATTGTACACTCACAATACAGAAATTTTTCATAATGTCCAGACTGACCCATCCGGCATGCAATTTTGTGCCATTCCCATACTGCCATTGGTTTCTGGAGCAGAGTCCAGCACCTCCCTCTACTCCCCCTCCTCAGGAAGTTACAGAAAGCAGTGAAGCCTTCATTCAGCCTCCTCTTCTCCAGACTGGACAGCTCAAATATCCTCATCTTCTCACTCAGGACATGCTTTGCAGCTCTGTTACCAGATTTGATGCCCTCAAGTACCTTACTTTATATATTGCGGAGCTCAGAACTACACGCAGTGTTCGAGGTGAGGCTATGCCAACCATGAATGTAGCTGAAAAATCACTTATTTTCGCTAGCTGAGTCAACACTGAATTATAGAATAATCTCTAAAATATTTCTCTTAAACACACACTAGACACTTAAATGTCCTACAAGGGCTAAATAAAACAAAATAAAAGTAAAATACAGAATGAAAAAAAAAAACAAAGGTTGAAATTCTTTAGAAAGAAAACACTGAACAAAAAAAGGAAAGGTATTTCTGTAGAAGTTCGTGAAGAAGCATATAAAAACAAATAAGTGAATACTAATTCTATGCAGATTCTTTGCCGATTAAACCTTTTTCAAAATAGTTTCCTATTTGTACAGACAAGCACAATAGATTTACAAGCAAAAAGAACAGATACTTAAATATCAAAATAATTAAGAGCTTTCAGAAACTAATGAAGTTTTAGAAGTGAAAACTGAAAAAGGTTTCTTTTTCATTCTCACTATAAATAACTTTTCATTAATATTTCTTGCTTGGAAACTTCAGTCTTTAAAGATTTCTCTATCGCTCTTACTTGTTTTCGTAATCACAAAAACATATCCAAAGGGTCTGTGAGAGAGTAAAAAACCTAGATCACAGCTGCACACATTAATTAAAACTTCTGCTTAAACCTACGGTGACAGTTTGATTAGTGGAAGAAAGAAATTGGTTGTACCTACATTAACAATGCAATTATAATAGAATTCTAGAATGAATCTTTAGATGTTGAAGTACCTAGTGTTTTTCTAGTGTTTTTGTTGTCGTTTGTTTTGCTTTTGTTTTGTTTTCTCTATGTTGATAATGTCAGCATATTCCAGTTAAGTTTTACAGAAAAATAATCTGGTTTACATGTGCCAAGACCATGCCATAATGCATACCAAAGGAGAGTAATAGAAGAGAACCAGTAAATGTTCTTGACAAGTACACTCTTGATGAAAACTGAAATGCCTAGATGGGATGAAATGGATTATAAGACGTTTTGCTTTAAACAGCTAGAATCACATTTGAAAATGATTGTAACATGATGATTAAATTCTGAGGTTCTATGTCTGTCCACCTACAGGGAAAAAAAGCAATTCACAGGAATTTATATTCAAAAGCAAATTTTAACTTAATCTATTAAAATAAAAAAATAAAATATTATATTACATATTAAAACACTATAGAAAATATAAAATAAAAAATATGCAGAATATCATACTAAGAGTTGAAGTGTTTACTGACCTTCATATAAGGTCATATAAAATGGGAAGTATTCACATGCTTAGTATATTCAATTATTTGATCTAGGTGTAGCCTGTTTTCACCAATTACTGATATGACAGCAAATGTTTTGTATGAGTTGAAATTTGAGCCGTGTGCAATTAAATCTCTCTCATCTCTTCACACAGAAAACCACATAGAAGAAATTGGTAATCTCAGCTTAATTGACTCTAAGCAAATCCCTGCCCTAGGATGTCTCCATTTCTGAAGGGCTTTGGACACTTTTGTCTGGGTAGGAAAATCTTATCAGGCTAGAGCTGAAAAGCGTTAGATTCCAGCTGGGAATCACCCACAATTAAATTTTGGTTTATGTTTATTTGCTTTGATTCCTGTGTTTGCTCCAAGTTTGCACTTGGTTTATTCATTTGGAGGAATTTTAAAGCAAGGGTATATTATGCTGGATGCATCTGCAATTCCTTCTGAATTATGCAGTACAACTTGTGATCCTGACCCGAATGTCACGCATACCAGATAGACGTTCTCTATATATCCTCAGATGGGTCCTATGTAGAAACTGAGATACATAGGAGATAAGGAGATGATTTGTGCCCTCATGGTTCTCACTCCACTAAAAAATAGGGACGGGGGTGAAATAAACAGTCCCTAATTGTACACTGAGCAAAGATACCAATTAATACAGTTGTACACAAATATTTACATCTGAGTACTAAACTCAAAGTGAAAAAGAGATTTATGCCTGTTATCTTCCCTGTAATATACGCATGTGACAAAATTTCCTACACAGAAGTAGTTATTCTTTCAGGCTACTGAACTCACACAAAGCACCTACGCCATGCTCACCAGATGTCACCTCCAATATGTGGATCGGAAATGACACCAAACTGCAGAAATCCAGTTAAAAGTCCAGACTAATCAACAGCTGCAACCTTAGAAATGTACAGAAATACATAAGTACTGGTGCTGATTCTATTTGTAGCCGAGAAGAGTTCTTAATGCTCTTCTAGCAGTATGAAGAGTAGCTGATAAATAGCTTAAAGTCCTAAGAATAAGGTACAAAGCATATCTTGGGAGAGTATGAACGTGGCCTTTTGCATATTTCACTGAAAATAGTTTAGGTATTCATATCAAATTTCTGTGTGTGTGTGAAAACTTGTTAAGTATTTCAAGCTAATGTTTTTCAATGCACACTTTACTAAAAAAGAAACACCACAGATTTAAAGGAAGATTTTGATCTGTGACATACCTACAGAGAAACACAGCAATAATCCTTTTAAGACATCTTTTATTTATATCCTAATTCTAGTAAGAGAAATAATAAAAACATTTATAGTCATTCTATACTCTTAGCGTAGAATTCAGTTTTCCTTTCTACTAAATATCATTATGACACTTTTCATTTAGATCACTATTGAAGTGCCAAGTCCAGTATCAACAGATATTTCACTGTTACTAATGAAAATTAGCTAGGCTCCAGACCAAAAACCATATGACCATTACCAGCCTACAACCATGCTACTGCAATTACCATTTATACTTGCAAAGACTTCTGCAAGAGCACGTACCGTAGTGGATGTTGGCAGAACTGTGCATGACAGACTGCCGCCATAAATTAACAAACCTTGTGAAATGTAGTTACATTCTTAGCAGAACAACTGATTTGAATTCAACTGAGGGTACAAATGAGTCTCTGGCTAAAGCCCAAGAGCCAGCTTTACTGTAAATCCCCAGATGTGTCCTGTACAATCATAATGCTGAAATTGTAATTACCAATTCCAGTACAAGATGTTAACTTGTTCACTACTTCTGTTTTAAGACTTTTCTTTCCTTGCAAGTTTTCTTTACCCCAATCTCACTGATGAATTATATCATCTGTAGTCTGATGTTCTTCCCAGTGTTTTCCAGTATTCACTTCCTACTGAATTTCTAAACTAATTACCCTTAGTGTCTTTAAGACACAAATGATACATCAAACAGCAGTGCACTAGTTTTCTTTTCTAGTTTGAGATTTTTTCTATAGCTTAAAGATTTGTCCTTAGAAAATGTAGATCTAATTGCCAACTTAAACTTTTCTTGATGCTTAATTTTAAACTTTATCAAATAAAGCAGATTCTCTATGTTGAGTCTTTAAAGTCTAATTTATTAGAGAAACATTTGATGTGTCAGTGGTCTAGACTGCACATTGCTGCTACAGTTGAACTTTAAAACAATACAGATAACAGCATGCTCATACTTCGAAAGCATACACTTTCTAATGAAGACTTAAAATGTTTTGCATTGTGCAATTATTTTCATGAAGATGCTCTTCAAGTCAGTAATGCTTTCCACTAATCTTAGTATTATTTGTTATCACTGTTGGCTTCACAGCAGTAGAACAGGGTCCAAACACTGTCCTTGTTCAGAAATAAACAGTGCTTCCATTTATTTTCCTTAAATAATAAATTCAAAACTTCTTTGGAGTAACAATAGTACCAAAAATTCTACCACATAGCACATAAGATGATGAAAAGTAGAACTTATGTATTTTACATCTATAAACAAAAATTACTGTCAGTATTTTTTTAAACAATTGACTAAATGAACAACATACTGAAGATCTGTAAGAAAAGAATGTTACTGATACATTTTGCAATGCCTAACATTATGAAAAAAGAAAATGATAACTAAAACACATTCGTTGCTGCAATTGCAAATATTTTAGTAATTCTTTATTACTAATTCCATAAGAAGCCTGTAGAACTTCTTATACTGGTTTACCTTTTCTACCTTATCTTTATTTGATACCTCATTAAAAGTACTGTTGCAGTTGCACATTCCTAAAATGTTGCAGTTGCACTCCCTAAAACAAAACTGAAAAAAAAAATACTTTAATAGTTCTGTTTCATTTCAAAATATGAAATTTATCTATATCTACCAGATAAAATAACTTTGGTAAGTAGGCTTACATCTCTTGAAATAATGTGTTCTATATTTGAGACAATTTCTGTTTCTGAATGAATAAAAGAAATGCCTTGAGAAGCTTGAGAAGTTTCAAGTTCTTCTTTGATTGTTAACCCCCACAATTCTAAGAGTGATCTGATTTGAAACAAGAAAAGGGTTTTGTTATCAGTTAGTTGGGAATAACTACAACCCTGAACAGTTAAAACTGTAATGTTTTCATTATTTCTCAGGTGCTCTTTCGCTTCTTCAAGTTATTTATAAATTCCACCCAGTCTTGAATCACGTGCAAACTTGTGAGGTTGCAGCCCACAGGTCCATTTATGAAGAAACTAAACACTATGGGCCTCAATATTAGACCCAGAAGTACGCCATAAGTGACTGGCCACCAGCTGGACCACCAAGCATAAAATTTTAAGCCAGCAATTCAGCCTGTTTTCAGTCTACCTCATTCTCCTCTTATTTAACATGTGCTTCATTCGAGTACATTCCATATAATGTGGCAGGAGATAGGGTCAAAAGTCATGCTAAAGACATGATAATCAATAGTAGTAGCTCTCATCCACCACACTCCTCACCTTATAGAAGACTGTCAGGTTGGTCAGGTCTGATTTCTATTTCGTAAATCCATGCTGACAGCTCCCAGCAGAATTTTCTCACACACACATTCATTGCTGTCAATACATGGAGTCTTTGGATACAATGTAGATCTCCTACTAAGCTAAAAAGCAGGCTGTTTACAATTGTTTTTGGCAAAATGTGTCTTTGCTTTCTAAAGGCCTGCAAGCAAGAGCACAACCTGACTTGAAAAAAAATATTTCAAATTATCTCAGTAGTCCCTATATCATGGCTATATCATGGCTAATAGACTGGCAGTATTTGGGAAAAGATAAAATATGTACTTTGCTTATACTTAATGGCGTACAAGGATATTTTCCCCTTAACATCTCCTATTCCTGTACTTTTTCCACACTTTTTTTTTTTTTTTTAATGAACTGTGCATTCATAGTTCTAGGGTTTCTGTGGAGTAGCAAAACATAGAGGATAGCTTTAGTTTCTAAAATAAAATGGGAAGGATAAATATTGCTTTCCCTACGGGCATATGCATAAATTTCTGCCAAAAGGGATAAGATAAAGAAGATGTAAATTTCTCTCCTTTTCAAACCATTTCTCATTCCTGGTTTGTATCATATATTGTATGGAAAAATTAATAGAAATCATTCTTAATTTTAAATATGCATGATTTTTAAGGGTTTGCTTAGCCTCTGTGAATTCCAATGACAATTTTAAAGTTGTTCAGGGAAAAAGAAACAGAAACCACAATAATGTAATTTCTCAGATAATTCACACAGCTAAAACAGTTCAAAGTAAACTCACTTTCAATGAGTATTAGAATCACATACAGGATATGATGATCACAAAAAAGAAATATTATATAGTTTCAGTTAAATTTGCCCCGGTGGAACACAGACATCAAGAAACTATTTTAAAATTGAAGATGCAGTTGATACCAAAACAACAACAGAAAACAGAAAAACAGTTTCTACTTAATTAACTTCCCACATCTTTCTGAAGTAGCGTTCCCAAATCAAATTCAGTTCCTCAGGCTCATATAAAATTGAGTGGATATAGCCACTCATGACTTTATTCATGAGTTGTAATCAACCAAAATAGAGATCTTCAATAATATTAAGTCAGAATTTTCAGTATACAACCAGACATCTTCCTTGGATGAACAACAAATCACAGTAATAATAAGTGGAGTCCAGGCTGACATGAAAAAATGATGTGTTCAAAAGATAGACTTGCACAATTGGATGACCCCCAGACAAGTTTCAGTGAAGTATAGCAAATCAAGGGCAAAATCATGAATCATGATGGCCTATCAGCTGTCAGTGAACAACAAGTACAGCCAACTCAATTTCAGAATGGCAGTCCCTACAGAGACCACCAACAAATACGGGTGACTTGTCCCTTGGCAAATCTTCTCATTAAGAAACCTTTATATCTTGTTCATAGCCAATAAACTGACACTGAGCTTCCAGTACACTGGAACTACATCATGTTGAGAGCCAAATGACTTAAGGAGCCCTTTTATTTATGCCATACTAATGGCTTTATCTTCAGTGACAGGTGAGTGATCCCAAGGGCAAGGCTGAAGAGTAGATATTAGAAAAATGAACCGTGGACCATTACAGATTTAATCAGAGAGGTATGTCATCTGTAACTGCAGAAACAAGCACTGAACTTTGCACTTAGCAATAAAGATGGCAGACTCTTAGGTGTCTTTGTGACTTTTTGATAATACAAAAAAGCCTCTTAACTGAGGCTTCCAGAATATCTATACACCTCGATAGTGATAGGATTGAAGGACTTAAACTAGTTATTCTGCATGAACATGTTTTATCAGCTCCAAACCTAGCTAACAGGTAGTTCCCATATAATCATAAAACCTTTCTTAGTCAGCACCAGTTGCTGCATTCTGCTGATAATATCATCCGTCTTCCCACTTCACTCTGCCTTGTTGTGCCTGTGGAAAAGCTATGAAGCCCTGACCTGCAGTACTGACAGTCCTGCAGAGAGCTCCCAGGAGTCAGTCTACAAATCACACCACTAGTGCAGAGAAATACAGGTGTTCCACAATAACATTACTGAATTCATTAGTTTGTATCAGGGGTTAATTGGGTGATATCACGTCACTGTCTCTGTTCTTTTAACTGGAAATGGGTAAATGTACTTAAAGAGTGAAATTTCCCTTCAAAAAATAAGCAGCGTGTACATGTAAAAGAACTAATCTGGCAGTTTCAGATGTGTTTTGGATTCCACTGAACATTTTAACTCTGGTATGCATCAAACTTCAGATACTGCTTCTATAGAAAAAGGAGGAGCATTCCCCCTTTATCACCCAAATAAGAGCACTAACATCAGCTATCCAGAGCCCACTTTACTAAATGTGTCTCTACTTCAGGAGTAACTAGTAGCAAGGAGACTTCAGAAACATGGCTCACACAGATTTCTACAGCACCAACTTCAATCCTGTAAGTGACAAAATTGCTAATAACACACGCAGAAGACACGCACCTGGGGATACTCCAAGCAGAGATACCACAATCCCCCACCCTAATGTTTAACATAGCTCCAAGGTTGTTTTCGTAATTTCCTCATATCAGTCAGATTTTCATACACCAGAAGGTACTGAAACTTCAGTGAAATAACTACTGAGCAATGTGGCAAAGTGCTAGGATGGACTCTGCAAGGCGACAACAAAATCTGCTTTTTTTTTTTATTTTTATTTTTTTGCTAGATAATGAATGAATTAAAGTTGAGGGACAGATATCAGTACATATAGTCAAACATCAGTACTATAGTCAAAGCCCTCACTACTCTCACTTGAATAGAAGCTTCCATATTTACTTCAATAGAACAAATGTTCAGCAAAATTAAGCCCTGCAAAAGAAAATATTTAAAATCATAACTCTTGTGAACATTTACTGAACATGGAACACACACGAATCACTTGTAGAAATTAACAAGGAATAAAGAAAAACCATGAATAATGTTCTGCAACCTCTACAAAAACAGTGTGCTCCCTGAAGAGTGAGGGTATAAGCTATGTAGTCTGAGAATTTTACACAGATTTCATCAAGTCTACATATTGGACTATTCATATTAAGCAGGCTCATGCTTTAGGTATGATTTTAAAAGGATTTGTTGTATTTGGTATGAAGATCTAACAGTTTAGTACTCTACACCATTTTGTTCATTTACAAATAGATAAAAGACAAAATATTCCAACTAATTTAAAGAATTCTAAAATTACAAAATTGTCAAGGAAATAGTAGGACATAATACAAATTACTTAATAGGCATCCATACCTTTTCATGGCAAGATGGTCTAGAAAAAAAACATGGCCAGTGTTCCCCTTTGTAGATGCATTTCCGATTTTGGAAGGCAGAATCTGGTTTTACTGATCAATGCTTAAACAGTCATTTATTTAACTATGTATTGAGAGTTTTCTAGGTCGCTGTGCTTTGGTAGGTGTTTTTGTTTGTTTGTTTTTTAAATTCAAACATTTTAACCAATATCAAAGCTATGATATTTACATGTATTCAGAAACAACTCATTACTTACATATTTTTTAATCTTAGCTAGTAATTAATATTTTAAGCAACTATTATAAAAGAAACATTATGAGCAAGGTTTTGTAACAAACTGGATGTACGGTGAATTGAAAAATCAAAGATATATGTTTCTTAAAGTAATAAAAATTCATAATTGTTGGGGATGAGATTATTAATTTCATTATTAAATAGTTTTTCATTACCAAGAATAATATTGTTTCCCTGTCAAATATTGAAATATGGTAGTTTTACAGAAAAAAAAGAAAGGACCAATGAACTTGCCATTCATCTCATACATTAACACAAGAGTAAACTAATTAAGAGAAATGGGAAGCTGGCATGATCTCATTTATAAACGTACTTGAGAAATTCCTTATACAGACAAAAGATAGATTTTAACAGACTCTAAAGAATTTTCCATAACGGCATTTAGAGGAAATATAAATTCATTCTTGCCAGCTGTAGCTCTATGCATACTACAATTCTTTGCATATTGATGATAGAAAACTATTGTAATATTGTAATATATACAGTTCAACAAGACTGTTTATACCCAGTAAGGACCAAAAAAAACTAAACAACAACAACAAAAACAAAGAACTTCGGCATACATAAAACCCCTGACAATTTCAATACATTTTACACACATAATCCATCTTGTACTTCTAGACTTAACAACTGATGAAGAGTTCAAATGCTCCATTCTCAATGCCAACAAAATTTCAAGTATGAAATAGAGAGGCTTCAAGTCTTGTTTTTAAGAATGAGGCATTTCTTTTAAGAGGCAAGCAAAGTTTCAGGAAAAAAAAAAATGACATGAAGGAAGATCTCAGTGTTAAGGTATTCTCAAAACAAACCTCTACTGATTGCTAATTTAGGAGATGTAAGAATTAAACTTTGTAGTTTGAGGCTGAAGAGATTCATTTATATTCGCTGTAAATTAATGGAAAAAAAGATATAAACCACCTACCTTTCGGGAATTGATTTCTTTCACGTATAGTGGAAGGAGAAATTCAGATATTCCTTCAAGTCGTATTCCTTTTTTAGTGACTCTCAAATTTCCCATTCCATCCTACAATCAACAACATATATATATTTCACCTTATGAAATAACATTATCCAGAACAAGGTAAAAAGAACAGTATCTGGCATAACATCTAAAAGTAATGAGTGCTAGGATACAAATGGTGAAGTCAAAAGTCCCACAAAATAGTGAAGAGTAAACTTTAATAGCTATATAGTAACAGGAAGGACAGACGGATTTTTGAAAGAGGAAAAACGGGAACAAAAAAAAAGTCTCAGTTTTGTGTTATTGTCAAACAATGAAACAGTAGTATATTTTTCATGAAAATGAATGTTCTGTCATGGATAGTAGCCAAAGCATAGTAAGTTTTGTGGTGCTG